>NC_135562.1:797500-997500 GCF_964340395.1 Glandiceps talaboti | reverse complement strand
GACAGACAGACAGACATAATGAAACTCAGACAGACAGATCTGTCCATGTTGCCCATCCTCATCAGCATGACAATTCCATAGTTACAGCTGACATCTAGGTGGCAGTATTCTATGACGAGGTCAACGATGACAGATCAAAATCTCAATGTTATTCACTACATTGAACTTCTTGTGTGTTAAAATCTTTGTTATTCATTTTATCTAACAAACTGATGAAAACTTTTGGTTATGAAATTTGCAATTTTAGTAACCACTTTTCTACAGTTTGTGTTCTAAATTTTAGATCACTTAAGCTAGTAGATTTGAGGTGATGATGTGTTAGGAAATGTCTGAAAAAAATAATTATAATCCACAACTAATGAAAATACTGAATAACTTACGTCTACAGTTAGGAAAGCCATAACTTATATCTACAGTTAGAAAAACCATAACTTACGTCTACAGTTAGGAAAACCATAGTAGCCTGTTTTACAGCGATCACATGTTCTTCCAATTATGTTAGGTCTACAGGGACACTGACCACCAAACTCATTACATGCAAAGCTTGTAGCCCCCACAAAGTTACATTCACATGGCTGAGCACCATTGTTATAATCACTGGACAAGGAAAATACACCATCACGACAGAAACCTGTTGAATCAGGGCTGTAAATAAATTCAAAATATCATTTTTTTATGAATTTGCAAGAGAACAAATCATTATATGGGACAATCACACCATGTCACACAAGCTCAATAAACTACATTCCTAAAATCAAAACCCCCTCCCCTAAAATCAAAACCCCCTCCCCTAAAACCAAAACCCCCTCCCCTAAAATCAAAACCCCCTCCCCTAAAATCAAAACCCCCTCCCCTAAAATCAAAATCCCCTCCCCTAAAATCAAAACCCCTCCCCTAAAATCAAAACCCCCTCAACTAAAATCAAAACCCCCTCAACTAAAATCAAAACCCCCTCACCTAAAATCAAAACCCCCTCCCCTAAAATCAAAACCCCCTCCCCTAAAATCAACCTTCACAGATGCAATATCATCATGTTTATCTATGATGTAATACATGGTGAAAATTGTAGCGATCACATTGTTATGATCAATACAATGTAAAAACATGTTGGTAAACAAATTAAAATGTTAACCTGGAAACCCAGTACTGTACATCACATTAGAAGTAAATTTTAATCAACTTATCAACAGTATATGGCTATATTTCTATAAATGTGTAACTGTCTTTACTTGAACATTATTTTCCAAAGTTTATTTGCTTGTTTTTATTGGCTTGTTTTGGCTGTATTCTTGGATGAACTCCCCAGCATAGTCTATTTGAGACAAATGTCCCCTAAGTTACCCTTAATATACTCCACTAACCTGATATAGAAGCAAGTCATTTTGACCAAATTCCTGAATGAACTCCCCAGCACGGTCTATTTGAGACAAATGGCCCCTAAGTTACCCTTAATATACTCCACTAACCTTATATAAAAGTCATTTTGACCACATTCCTGAATGAACTCCCCAGCACGGTCAATTGGTTGAGATTCAAGTACATCTGGACTGTACATATCTTCAGGCACTGCCATCACATAGTCCTACAAATTAATCAAGAATGAAAATTTACATAATCTCACAAAATGAAAAAAATGTTCATTAATTTTATTTTTTTTAAAATTTATTTATTAAGCCTTCACAAGAAGAGAAACCAACAATGAGAAAAAAAGAAAACACGATACATTACAATCATACCAAATAATTTAATGTCAAAAAGGCATCAACAACATGCTAAGAATTTGACAACTCTGTGGATCCTTCGCATATAAA
Organism: Glandiceps talaboti; assembly: GCF_964340395.1. NCBI lineage: Eukaryota > Metazoa > Hemichordata > Enteropneusta > Spengelidae > Glandiceps > Glandiceps talaboti. Next base: position 995,689 of record NC_135562.1, on the reverse strand, counting down.
TGCTGTCTGACACTGTCCGTCAGCCCATCTGACAAATGAGATGTTTTCAGATTTCTAAAGACAGATTTAGAGTATTGAATGTCAAACATATTGCCATTACAAGGTTTAATATCTTACAGGAGAATACATATGGTTATGATTATCATATTCCATAGAAAATGTTTTGAAAAAAAATAAACATAGGAGTCAAATAGTCACTTTAAACCAAAATATATAAATTTATGTTGTGTCACAACTAACTTACCAGCCACAAACTTTTATCATCTGGAACAGTTATTATCATGTCTCTTACAAATGAATTCATCTCAAAGACTTCGTTGCCATCAGTACCTCTAACTACCGATCTACATCCAGAAACATGGGGACAAAACTTAGCTTCAAAGGTACCTACAAGACAAAAAGTGATTGGTTTGTTTAGATCACATGATTTCAACCTCAGAACAACATTGGTCAAAATAGTCCCATGATTGGAAGTACCTGACTTGTTGAAAAGCTACCTGTTTTAGCTGTAAATGTATGTACTGGCTAACACTCCCTGTTTTAGCTGTAAATGTATGTACTGGCTAACACTCCCTGTTTTAGCTGTAAATTTATGTACTGGCTAACACTCCCTGTTTTAGCTGTAAATGTATGTACTGGCTAACACTCCCTGTTTTAGCTGTAAATGTATGTACTGGCTAACACTCCCTGTTTTAGCTGTAAATGTATGTACTGGCTAACACTCCCTGTTTTAGCTGTAAATGTATGTACTGGCTAACACTCCCTGTTTTAGCTGTAAATGTATGTACTGGCTAACACTCCCTGTTTTAGCTGTAAATGTATGTACTGGCTAACACTACCTGTTTTAGCTGTAAATGTATCTACTGGCTAACACTCCCTGTTTTAGCTGTAAATGTATGTACTGGCTAACACTACCTGTTTTAGCTGTAAATGTATGTACTGGCTAACACTCCCTGTTTTAGCTGTAAATGTATGTACTGGCTAACACTCCCTGTTTTAGCTGTAAACAATTAAGATACTAGTAAATCCTATCTTACCACTGTAACTTGGTGTCCCTCTCATATCAAAGTCAGCAGTATATGACACAGTTTCTGGTTGGTAGTAGTGAACTACAAACACATAACGACCACTATCCGGTAACACATCACGCATCTCCATGGAAGCCTAACAACAAACAATATAGTATAATTAATACAAAGAAATCCCCATGTAAAAATAATAATTTTATTACATCTCAAACTTTCTAACTTAAAATTTATTATACCCATAATTAAAGCAAAATATATGACATTATGTGACACAAGGTCTTATTTTGAAAGAGAATTGTTCAGATATCTAAATCTATGAATGACCAACATTTCACGTAAATTGCAGACTTACCACGTCACCTGATCCATCTAATGTATACAGTGCAGTATTAGGATCATCTACATTGGGTGTGATGTCTTTACCATGTACACCATGCCCTCTAGAGTTCCTTGGGAGATAAACGTTTGTCTCAGCTTCCCATTTTTGACTGCCTGGTGGTGTCAGGTAGGGTGTACCAACACACCTGATGAACAATCAGATACAATATAACTTTACGTTTATTTTGTCTTTGATGTGTACATTGTCTATGAAATAACAGACTTACTCATCACTTGGTGTGTTATGTGTACATTGTGTCTATGAAATAACTGACTTACTCATCACTTGGTCTTTTATGTGTACATTTAAAAGCAGCAGTCACATAGTCCATATGCCAATCTTCTATTGGAATTAGGGTTACTGAGTCCTGACAAAAAAATACAAACAAAACTATAAATTTGGATATCAAAAAGATCCCAAGCTCTATCCATGACCTGATTTCTGGTATTTCAAATTGTAGTTCATTAAATTCAGTTATGGTACAACACCATATGTTTACGGCAGATACCCTGGTATGATAAATAATGTTTACAATGCACAAAGCTTTCAAGTCAAACATAGTTGTGTTATTGTTAGTCAACATTGCAGATTAAATGTTTGTCATCTTATAAATAATCATTTTTCTTACTAAAAGCAAACAAAATGTGTAAGTTTTTATAACCAAAAAGTTGGACTTTCTCCCTCGTGTTGCAACAATTTTCTAAACAGCGCCATCTATCATAGAGTGAACAAGACTGACAGTTTACAGTTGATAGTAAACAGCGCCATCTATCATAGAGTGAACAAGACTTAGTTTACAGTTGATAGTAAACAGCGCCATCTATCATAGAGTGAACAGGGCTGACAGTTTGCAATGGAAAACTTCAAATTTCGAGTGTCTTGGTTAAATTTCTAGTTATTTGATTCTGTATTCTTTCAAAATGTAAAAGAAAACAAAGATTCTCAAAGAAATACTTACAATTGCCAAGTCATAAAAGATGCCTTCTTGGTTCAGAATAATACCAGTAACACTCTGTTGACCATCAAACTGTGCTACTCTGCCATCAGTATCAAGAACTACAGTTCTACACCTATATGAAATAATTGATAAAATAATTAGTCAATAAATAAATATCACACTATTATTTGTTGTAAAACAATGGTTGCTGAATATAATGCTGTTTATTTTCAGATATTGAGAGAGAACTTGTGGAAACTACTTTCATTTGTTTAAAACAGTTATAAAGCAAACGTGTAAGAGTGTACAAAAATCACATCTGGCAAAAGAGCAAAATAATTGAATTAATATGATAACTTTAAAATTTTCAAATCAACCTTTATTATCTTGACAACTTACAAATATTTGCAATCATAAATGTTTGCAAATCCTTCCTGTCTTCTATCCCTGTCACCTTGTACAAACACCTCTAACTTTCTAGGCTGGACATCACCTCCATAATATTGTATTACCATGGCATAACGACCAGGTCTTGGGATTGGTAGAGAGAGAGCCAATGAGGGCTGAAAAAAACAAGACATAATTTACATATCATGAATATGCCAATGACTCAGAGAGATGCAATGAAGGCTGCAAAAACCATACATGATTTACATAAATTATGAATATGCAAATGAGTCAGAAAAGCAATGTGGCTGCAAAAGCAATACCTTATTTACTATCATGAATATGCAAATGATTCAGAGAGCTAATGAGTACTGCTTAAACAATATATGATTTACATATCATGAATATGTAAATGATTCAGACAAATTTGTACATATTAGATCCTCAGTTCATTATTATAAGAACATTTCTACTTTTCAGACCATTACTGTTATTTTGTTGTTCACCATCTTCTATTTGGAAAGGAAATCATCAGTCTATTATTTTCCAATAGAGTTTGGTGGCTATTTAGAAGTTAAATATTTATACATTTTAAAAACTGATTTCTTCTGTATTAAACAATATTTCATGGTGCCACTCATTTTCTTCCTGATTTGAATTAAGAATGTGTTGTTGTGTTTTGTTGAACAAAGTGACATTAAGATTTTAAGACTTTCATTTCTGAGATGCAGACTATGTAATAAGACATCGAATACCTGGTTTCTATTTAGTAGTGCCATGGCATCAATTTCCAACTCTTGTAATATACTTGAATCCTGGAATGTCTGAGTACGACGTCTTTGTCCATTCAAGTCATAATATCCATTCTCTCCTTCAATGGTTGGATGCATAGTGAGACGTGGGAATTCATATTTGTTACATCTGAAATATAAAGAGAGAATCATATAACAACAGGGTACATCACATTATGATATACCCAGGATTGAATCATATAGCAACACAGTACATGGCACGTAAGAAGGGAAAGCCACTCCAGGAAATAAAGCCTTTTTTTCTCAATTATGGTTTCTGGACAGCCACTTCATGATTTTCCATCAAATGTATGATGTGCCATAGCAAAGAAACACAGACATGAAAAGTGTTAATCATTCATTGTTCAGTGGAGGTCATTGCCATGGACAGTCATCACATCATTGAAGTCAGAAGACATGTATATGTTATAACAGAACATTAATATTAATGTCTCCAAAGTCTTTATTATGCCCAAAGAAAACAGATTTTCATTTCCATTAGTTATACAAACTTGACATTTATAATTTGATGGTAAAGTTTTTCAAAAAGTTAACTTACGCTTCTTGGTAAGTTCCAGCAATACACGTATCAGTCACTCTTTCTTGTAGAACAGAGGCTTCATAGTATGCAGAAGGTAAAAGTACAAAATAGTCCTGAAAATGTAAAGATATTTATAGTATCTCATTAGATATTCATAGTTAATCATTAGATATTCATACTATCTCATTAGATATTCACATTACCTCATTATATATTCATAGTATCTCAGATATTCATAGTATCTCATTAGATATTCACAATATCTCATTAGATATTCACAATATCTCATCAGATATTCATAGTATCTCATTAGATATTCATAGTTAATCATTAGATATTCATACTATCTCATTAGATATTCACACTATCTCATTAGATATTCAAACTATCTCATTATATATTCATAGTATCTCATTAGATGTTCAAATTATCTAATAACATGGCAGACTTCCATGGCCATACAAACATAACTGGCTGGGGCAAATCTATCATCACTTACCAGAAAGATGTTCTCAGGAGCTATCAGGGAGACAATCCACTTGCCAGGATCCATGACAAATGGCATGATAATAGTGTTACCAGACACTGTGACAAACTGTGGATCTCTACTGGGGTTGTAGATTACGGAACTTGACTGGTCTCCAGCTGGGCAGAAACACAGATAACAAATCAAAAGTTTTACATTATTTTACATTAGAAGCGCATTTCATTGGAAGCACATGATGATCCCGTAAAAAGTAAACTCTCAAATATAATAATCAAATCGAACCCACAAATATGGAATTCATTAACAAACAAGTGATTGTGTCTGCACAAGATTCACAAATGTTTACACATGGACATCAAGCCAGTGTACAATGTATCATGAAAAGTCAATAAATATGTAATACAGCCATTAGAAGTATTAACCTGTTTTCAGTAAAATTTCGAAGTATTTTTTGATAGGAAATAACTTGATGAACATTAGAAAAGTTACAGTTATTGGGGTATTAACATAGTTTGGCTCTTGAAAATGAAAATACGAAACTTTTACTGTCAACAAAAATTCAACCCATTCTCATTTAAAATCAAGAAACAAATAAAAAAATCTAACTGAAACAGATGTCAAAGTAAGTACTCCATATTGAAAGAGAGGTCAAATTGTGTCAAAATTTAGTCATGCTAGATTTCAATATGGCCGCCAAATACTATATGGAAAAATACATAATTTGCTTGAAAACAAGTGAACCCAAAATTTCTGTGATTATTTCAATGAACCAGGAAGAAACTTTCATATGGCAAAGTTTGAGAGATTGTAAGAACTGTATTTTGAGGGAAATTAGTCCCAAGGCACACCGCTACCTTACAGATAGATAGATAGATATTATTTTATTATAGTGACACAGTTTCACATACAAAAGTATACACGTACATAAAGTACTCAAAGAGAAAAATTCTTTGTAATATACAAGTAGTAATTATGTGAAACCCCAGCCAAGTAATTGGCTTATGAGTCACTGTACCAAAGGTATCTCCATGTGTGGTATTCAAGAAAAAAGTATATACATATATAATAACATTTTTGACCTCGACTGACAATAACATTTTTGACCTTGACTGACAATAACATTTTTGACCTTGACTGACAATAACATTCTTGACCTTGACTGACAATAACATTTTTGACCTTGACTGACAATAAAATTCTTGACCTTGACTAACCTAATTCAGACTGGATCTGTGGTGATACTGTGATGTAACCGTTGACAGGGTCTGCATTGAGACTCAGGTAACGTATTACAATACGGTAAAGACTTGCATCAGGTACATCAATGGGTATGACCACTTCAGACTGAAATAAAGTGTTGTATACAAATTAATAGTAAGCTTCATTAGATTTTCCATAAATTGTCATGTGTTAAACATTCTTTTATTCAGAGCAATAGCGCAATGTTTGTCAACTTTTTGATTTTAACTTTTGATGAAATCATTAGGAAAAAAATCTCTTAGCTTTCTTAGCAGATTGCATCTCTCAAGTAACCTGTGTGTGGTTGCTGTTTTATCTCTTTCAGTATTAACACACAGTGTGGAGTATTTGGAGTAAGCGTCTATTTTAATGTGTTTTGTCTGTTGTTTGTTTTGCTATGGATTATTTTCTATAATCTGAAATAAAGTGATAATAATAATAATAATAATAATTAGATCATGGAGGTAAGAACACAAGGCCTGTGTGATTAGATATACTTAGTAGTAGAGAAAATTGTATTTTAAGTTACTACACACACTGACAACATTTGAGTCAGACATAAGCTACATTGAACATATCTCCTCTTTTACCAATGAAAACCTGTATACAATTTAGTCAGTAGGATCACACATAGCATCAACCTTATCACATACAGGACTGACTAATTTTTTAATCACACCCAACCAGTACCAAGTAGAACCCAGACTGTAGTGATTTAAGAGGCACACAAGCCAACCATTCAACCACTGCATAGAACCCAGACTGTAGTGATTTAAAAGGCACACAAGCCAACCATTCAACCATTGACCAGCAAAATAATAAGCAGTATATGTGGATTTCCATTTTTTCTGGGATTCAGTTTTATAGAGTTTTTTTAGATACCTGAAGAGATGACATCACGGCATATCCTCGCCATGAGAATCCTGGGAAATCAAGTTCACTGAAACCAAATCGGACAGGTTTGTCTCTAGGTGCTCTGCCATCCTCAATTTCATATTTCATATGATAAAGATCCGGAAAGAAATGGACATCCAGAGGTCTGTAAGATAAATCAGATTAGTTTACACACCTAGATAATGGAAGTGCCATCAAGACCTTACACTAAAATACCTAATACACCTAGAAATGACACTTCTAGTTCCCATCCACACGCACACACACGTATGTGTGTGCGCGGGCACACACACACACACACACACACACACACACACACACACACACACACACACACACACACATACACACACACACACACACACACACACACACACACACACACACACACACACACACACACACACTCGTCAGTAAAACATAATCTCCCCTTTCTGTAGGGTAAAATGACAGCAAGCACAGTTGAGTAACAAATTCAGCCGTCAGAGATATCAGACAACATAGAAAGTACCTATTACAAGTTCTATCATTAATACATGTGTTACCTGTCACAAGTTCTTCCATTAATTCGTGGTTTACAGACACATTGACCAGAAGACTTGTCACATTTGGCATCCCTTGCACCGCCAACATCACAACCACATGCTGGATAGGAGAAAACCAAATCAAAAACACTGTGTGATTTAGATGGAAATTCTGTGTTTGTGTACACACCCCAACTGGTTTAATTTCTGGATACAATCATTAATTTACACAGCTGTTACTAGAGGGACTGGTGCTGTGTATAGACAATATATGACAATCTATTACCGGAGGGGCATCCAGTTTTGGAAGAGCGCATGGCATGAAAACTGTCATAGGAGATCACTTTAGCAAGGATATACATGTACATAACAAAGTAAAAATGACTTTATCACTAGAGGTCAGAGGAAATTGCTGAATAAATTATGTCATATGCAAGCCAAGGTATTGCCTTTCAACTATATATTCTGATTTTGTTCTACGTCATGACAACCCGTGTCTATGTCAGTGGTTTTACACTCCTCAAAATTTGACTCAAAACATTCCAAATTGCCATTATTTTTTTTCAATTTTGCATAAATTTTGCTTGAAGAGGTACACTTATATTATTTCCAATACTTTACCTCTTTCAGGTGGAAACTACTCATGACCTAAGGGGCTTTGTCACTACTTATCTAGTGACTTGAAGGGACAAAGCCCCTTAGGTCACTCAATGTATTTTCAGCAGCTAAATGAAAATGGTATTTGAGAATAATATGAAATTACAATCATTACAGAATCAAGCCATTAGCTAAGGAAGTGGGGTTTCTTATATTTCTTATCACTGAATAATGTTTGTTGGCAATATTTACAAATGTGATAAAGCACTATTACATAACACATCAGGCAAAGCTAAGCTCAATATCTAAGTGTGAAGCCCCTAATGTCATATCAGTTGTTATCAGTTTTACGGACCCATTATCAGTGACATTGCAAATAGCTTTAGAGATGCAAACAATTTTTATGACACCCAACTTCCTGGGCTCACCAAGTCAGGAAAGTTGCAGTTGAGCTGCTAATGCAAAGAATCCGTCATGGAAACTGGCACTAGAGGTCAATCAATAAAAGTTTTTACCTTCACATCCAAAGATACTTTGTTCTTGTAAATTAAAGGCACCATCTTGACATTGATCACACTGTCTACCATCAACATACTCTTTACAATTACATTGACCACTTGTCTATAAATAAACAATATCATAATACTCACATGAAAGTACTTTCCAAAGAACTTCACATATAAAACAACCTTTACCATCAAAACAACTCAAAATGAAAAAACCCACATGTACATAGACACAGTCAGCTAGTACAGAAACACATTCACAGACAGGCACACAGGCAGGCATGCATGCAGACAGGCAGACAGTCAGATAGACAGACAGACAGACAGACAGACAGACAGACAGACAGACAGACAGACAGACAGACAGACAGACAAATACATGAAGATACAGGTACATGCAAACACGCACACACACACACACGCACGCTCACACGCGCACACACACACACACACACACACACACACACACACACACACACACACACACACACACACACACACACACACCTCTGTAAAACAACTGCTCTCTTCAAGGATTTACATAAGAAATACAAAATGAGATGAATAAACTTACAGACTGACAAACTGCTACTCCTGCTACAGTACCAGGTGTAAAACAATAACACTCCTCACATCCCAATGGATTATTCAACATCAGATTCCAATATAGTGGTTTACACATGTTACAGGTCCTACCAACCACCCTCTCTTTGCAGCGACATAGGCCCTGCAGTATGGATAACATTATATAAAGCTCAATCAGAAACTGTTCACAAAAATTCATGAACACTGACCCTATTTCTATAAATACTAGCATGTAGTTCTGTGAAATATCACAACTTTCTGCCACTGAAAAATTTCAATTGTCAAGCACTCGTTTGGAAAAAAAATCATAAACTAGGTACTGTGTGTTATTTTGCTTTCATTACTTACGTTGTAATTTCCTCACTGGCTTGTGAATAATTCTGTTCCAATAAACACTATGAAATGGCTTTTTACATTATTGTGTGTGTGTGTGTGTGTGTGTGTGTGTGTGTGTGTGTGTGTGTGTGTGTGTGTGTGTGTGTGAGTGTGTGTGTGTGTGTATGTGTGTATGTGTGACTACATGTGTTTTTGTAAATTCAAGTCTATGTCTATGTCTGTGTTTGAATTATAACAGACAGTTCAACACTATTGAGAAAATTTAAACAAGGGCCTACCCAAGTTGCAGCACCACAGCCACCTAGTGATTCGCCTGGAATGGCTACAACAGAATTGACTAAATTCACCTACCCTAGTTGCAGCACCACAGCCACCTAGTGGTTCACCTGGAATGGCTACAACACCAGCTGGATCACATTTACATTCTGAAGTAAAAGGAAAATATATAGAAAGTTAATTACGGCTACCTTATGGCTGTTTGTTATAGTTCTATAAAACAGACTACAGTAAAAATTCAAATCATGTTAGTTCTAGCTCTTCCACTGACAATTATTTTGGTTCTCTCTACAATTCGTTAAATCACCTTCATCGAATTTGTCACATGTACATCTCATACACAAGACAATGTTATTTTAGTAATATGCAAAACATACATCTCTTGACATCAAATTACATTCAATGTCACATCTACAAATGCATAAAACTGCACACAAGACTAGCTGGGGTACAGTCTAAACTTAGTGTGAATCCAAGTGTACAGTCTAAAATGAGTGTGAATCCAAGCGTACAGTCTAAACTTAGTGTGAATCCAAGTGTACAGTCTAAAATGAGTGTGAATCCAAGTGTACAGTCTAAACTTAGTGTGAATCCAAGTGTACTGTCTAAAATGAGTGTGAATCCAAGTGTACAGTCTAAAATGAGTGTGAATCAAAGTGTACAGTCTAAAATGAGTGTGAATCAAAGTGTACAGTCTAAAATGAGTGTGAATCCAAGCGTACAGTCTAAACTGAGTGTGAATCCAAGTGTACAGTCTAAAATGAGCGTAAATCCAAGTGTACAGTCTAAAATGAGTGTAAATCTAAGTATACAGTCTAAAATGAGCGTAAATCCAAGCGTACAGTCTAAAATGAGTGTGAATCCAAGCGTACAGTCTAAAATGAGTGTGAATCAAAGTGTACAGTCTAAAATGAGTGTGAATCCAAGTGTACAGTCTAAACTGAGTGTGAATCCAAGTGTACAGTCTAAACTGAGTGTGAATCTAAGTGTACAGTCTAAACTGAGTGTAAATCCAAGTGTACAGTCTAAAATGAGTGTAAATCCAAGAGAACTGCCTAAAATGAGTGTAAATCTAAGTATACAGTCTAAAATGAGTGTAAATCCAAGTGTTGTTGACTATAAAACCAATGTCAGTGAGTCAAACTCACAACATACTCAATCATTGTAAGACTATCAAAGACAGGCAGCCATACTGAACAAAGTGTAGTCCTCATGCCCAGCCTACCTACAGGTTCAACACTCCTGGTGGCCAAACTATATAACTTCTTTTGTATTTCTGGCTCATTCCTTGTGATCAAACGCTACAGCTTCTTGCTTTCCTGATTCATTAAACAGCACTCCTACTGGCCAAACTATACACTTCTTTTGTCTTTCTGATTCATCAACGTAAGACAAAGTAATGACATGTACAAACCTTCACATGCTGGAAAGTTATAAAAACCTTCTGAACACTGGTTACAATTCACATCCATAAAGTTACTACGACAATTACACTGTCCAGTCAGCTGATCACAAGCTATACTCAGTGAACCAGACCTGTGACAGTTACAGGCTGAAATATAAAAAAGAAAGTAATTAGGTGCAACAGGAAAAAGGGCTTTCTAAAAGAGAAACAGCAACAGGCTTTGGGAATGTTTATATCCTGAAGTGGAAACAGCAACAGGCTTGGGGAATGTTTATATCTTGAAGTGGAAACAGCACCAGGCTTTGGGAATGTTTATATCTTGAAGTGGAAAATAAAATGTGTTTTCTTTTCATCAACTATTACATGGTTAAGTTTAAACTTTCTGTATCCACTTTATTTCAACATGGTTTGTGATTATTTATTTGTTGATTCAAATCATTTCTATTTGGGTAAATAAACCATTTCTTATATAATTATTATTATAATAATCAGAGTTATTGAAAATCATATTACCTATGCATTCTGGGTATTTGAAGTAGCCTGTGGCACACATATCACACTTCTTGCCACTAAAATGAGAGAGACATGGACATTGACCAGACTCTGTACAGCCATTATGTGCAGAACCAATCTCACAATCACATTCTGTAAGAAAAACAAAACATTCTGAGTCTACCATCTTGACTAGACAACTGAAACACATTCTTTAATTCATTTGCAATAAGAAAAAAGAGTGAGTCAGCAATGCTCAGTACCCAAAACGAAAATCTTTAACAGGGCAGGCCATGCCAGGACATATAGACAGTTTCATAAAATATGGGTTCTGGAAAGTCATTTCATGATTTTACATCTGCACCTACAATTACTTGTGATTTCAGAGAAACACCAAGTTGATTTTGTGCTTTTACAGGGTATCTTTGCTATGGGCTATGCATCATGGGAGTAAGCAGAAATAATGCATTCAAGTTGCACACTGAATATTCATGAGAGCTGTTTTAAACTGAAGAGGATAGGATATTAGGGTATAACCATCCAGCCTATTGTTTTTTTGCATTTTGATTACAATTGACATTGTAAACTTACCATAACAGTTAGGATAGTTATAATAGCCGTTATCGCATGAAGTACATCGATGTCCCCCATACTTCTCTCTGCATATACACTGTCCAGTCTCTTTATCACAGATGTCGTCTGTTGTACCAAAGCTGTCACAGTAGCATGCTGTACGTATCAAATAAATAAAGACGAGACAAGATTTCACATTTTTTATTGCTTTCCGGATTGAATTTATAAAATTTAAACTGATGTTATGCATTAGACCTGGGTAACTGTGGTGCTATGCATAGCCAGACCTGGGTAACTGTGGTGCTATGCATCGCCAGACCTGGATAACTGTGGTGCTATGCATTGCCAGACCTAGGTAACTGTGGAATACACTTTGATCACAAAACGACGAATCAACACCAACACTATAGAAAGTATACATTATGGCCTCATCTGTCACCTACTGCTAAAACCTGGATATAACTAATCTGTAATAGGAAATCAGGTACAAACTTACTGTACAATTTGTTTACACTACTAGTATATGTTTGTTACTTACCTTGACATGCTGGGTAACTATAGAAACCGTCGTCACAGGCATCACATGCCCTACCTCCATAGTTGTTATGACATGAACACTGACCAGTGTTAGAATCACATGTAAAATCTTGGGACCCCACACGGTCACAGTTGCATGCTGGGAATACAACCACATAAAATAATAATTTATATATAAAATGAAATAAAAAATAAATTTACTAATTAAATTAATTAAATAAAAACGTAGTAAAATTATGCTTTAAAGGAATTCTTATCAAAATTATAACAATTTCTTCAAAAAACATAACTTGTTTACCTTTTAAAAGAGAATTACATTTTGAAGAAATTTGTTCAGTAAATAGCGCCCTCTAGAGACAATGATTGTTTTAGACTCTTTTGGATACAATTTAACAATTTGCATTACATCAAAATACAAATAAACAAAAATATGTGAGTTCATTGTTATTGCAAAAATGAAATTAAAATGCAATGCATCGTTTCCTCTCTCTCTATTTTAAATTCAACAAAACAAAAACTTACCGAGACATTCAGGGAAATTGTAGAATCCGACCTGACATTGATCACAATTCAGACCGTCATAGTTAAATTTACATGGACACTGACCACCACCAACTTGACAAACACCGCCCTCTGTACCATTCCTATGACAGTCACATGCTGAAATACAAAACATGTCAACAGTTGGTTTTAAGGTACTTAGCCTGCATCTAAATAAACATTTTATTCAAAAAACAGAAAATCAATACCTTTTATGAATTGATCACTTTTATAACATCTGTGTGATCTAGATGGTTTAGATTCACAGGCATACCCGGGGTGCACCAGAAAAAAAAAATTCAATCCCAAACCAGAATTGTGTATCTCTTCAATGTCTTAGTTCACTTTTGAAGCCAATCAAAACGTAAATATTTGTTCACAGAAGAGATATTGTGGCAATTGAAAAGACAACAGTTGGATCATGTTTATTATTCAATGTAAATTTATACACAAATCACACCTGAAATTCTGTTCTGGGATCAAGGAAGGCGATAATAAATAACTTACGTCTACAGGCAGGGTATCCATAGTAACCATCAGCACATCGATCACAATTAGGACCAGCATACTCTGGTCTACACTCACACTGTCCAGTCTCATCAGCGCACGAACCAGTAGAGTAGAAGAAATTGCAGTCACATTCTGAAGATAAAACAAATATCAATCAATCAATCAATCAATCAATCAATCAATCAATCAAACAATTAATCAATCAATCAGTCAATCAATCAATCAATCAATCAATTAATCAATCAATCAGTCAATCAATCAGTCAATCAATCAATCAGTCAATCAGTCACTTAATCAATCAGTCAATCAATTAATCAATCAATCAATCAATTAATCAATCAATCAATCAGTCAGTCAGTCAGTGAATCAATCAGTTAGTGAATCAGTGAAATCAATCAATCAATTTACAAAACACCAAATTCCAGAGTACTGCAGTTGTATGTTTTTTGGCACTAAATTTATTTTCACTGAATACATGCAAAAGTTTTTTTCCACTTAAAATAAGTCCTCCAAACATACTTTATGAGTTTTCCTATTTCTATATTCAGCTATTGTGAAAGGTGTTAACAAGTCAACAGTTGCAACAGACTTGCTCACATCTTAGCTACTTTTACTAAATTGTCTTAACAAGGCTGACTATGGATATGTAAATAGATCTGACTAATACATCCATGGTTTAACCATTTACTATGAACCAATTCCAGTCAAGCCCTCAATGGTTACCTAAGACTATCCACAGATGGCAACAGAGCACACACACTATTAATACCAATAGATACCCCCACAAAGAATGAGTGCAAGTATGTGGAATAATTGGGATATTTACACAGTGTTCTCTGTAGCCATACTTTCATACTACTACTACTAGTCTATATACACACTGGTGCAACTAATCACTGGTAGTGGTACATATGTAATAAATACAGATTTTTGTGAACAATATTTTATCAGAAAGCAATGCAAGTACATTAAGAATACATATATTACAAAGGATATGTGACTTAGTTTGACAGACATTAGGAATGTGACTTAGTTTGACAGACATTAGGAAATGACTTACTTTGACAGACAATAGGAAATGACTTACTTTGACAGACATTAGGAAATGACTTACTTTGACAGACATTAGGAAATGACTTACTTTGACAGACATTAGGAAATGTGACTTACTTTGACAGACAATAGGAATTGTGACTTACTTTGACAGACATTAGGAAATGACTTAGTTTGACAGACATTAGGAAATGACTTAGTTTGACAGACATTAGGAAATGTGACTTACATTGACAGACATTAGGAAATGACTTAGTTTGACAGACATTAGGAAATGACTTAGTTTGACAGACATTAGGAAATGTGACTTAGTTTGACAGACATTAGGAATTGTGACTTACTTTGACAGACATTAGGAAATGACTTACTTTGACAGACATTAGGAAATGACTTAGTTTGACAGACATTAGGAAATGACTTACTTTGACAGACATTAGGAAATGACTTAGTTTGACAGACATTAGGAATGTGACTTACTTTGACAGACATTAGGAAATGACTTAGTTTGACAGACATTAGGAAATGACTTACTTTGACAGACATTAGGAAATGACTTACTTTGACAGACATTAGGAAATTTAACTTACTTTGACAGACATCAGGACTATCACGTTGTACACCTCTAGGTCTGTAGTATCCAGCCTTACATTTCTCACAATTTATACCTTCTGTATTATGCTGTAATCAAAATAAGTCTTTTTTAGGACATTATTTTTTTATTTCTCTGCTACATCTGAGTCATTCACTGTTTTTAAAGTTCAAAATATTAATTTTCTCTCCATTATCTTTCTGTAAATGTCTGTTTGAATGTCTACTCTCTCTCTCTCTTTCTCTCTCTCTCTCTCTCCCTTTCTCTCTCTCTCTTTCTCTCTCTCTCTCTCTCTCTCTCTTTCTCTCTCTCTCTCTCTCTCTCTCTCTCTCTCTCTCTCTCTCTCTCTCTCTCTCTCTCTCTCTCTCTCTCTCTCTCTCTCTCTCTCTCTCTCTCTCTCTCTCTCTCTCTCTCTCTCTCTCTCTCTCTCTCTCTCTCTCTCTCTCTCAGAATTACTATTAAAACAAACCCTTTCAATTTGTAAAACAGATAAGGCAAACACTCAATAATTTATGTGAATAGTTGACATTTTACCTGACAGTTCTGACAAACACCACCACCTTCATATTCACCATAGATATCTAGGGATTGTCTTCTTCTAGCCACTTCTTCATTGTACACACACTCTGTAGTATGGCCATAACAGTTACAGGCTGTAACAAACAAATTAAAGTGGTTAATATTGTACACACTCTCTCTAGTATGGCCATAACAATTATAGGCTGTAACAAACAAATTAAAGTAGTTAATATTGTACACACTCTCTCTAGTATGGCCATGATAATTACAGACTAAAACAAACAAATTGAATTGTACTCAAAAATTGATGACTGAATTACTGTGTGTGTAAACCAATCACCAATTATAGTATTAATCATGAATAATATATAGTGGTGTCAATTGGGAAAAAGGAAATAACAACTTTGGTTTTTTGTTTAATTTGATTAAAGAAAACCAAATTAATGTATTATCAATTGAAAAATCAATTTGAAACAACAAATCCAAGTCTTTGTACACACAATAACAAACTTTTAACACATTTTTAGTTTTTTGCAATGTATTGAGTATCAAACTCAGACTTGGTATATGTTGTTTCAAATTGATTTTACAAGTAGAAAGCCATGATAAAATTGTTTTATAAACTAAAAATCCCATATGGCGACTATAAATCAATACCAGTACTTGTTGTAATTCAACCTCTAGAACTTAGATACATGTATCTGTTACTTGAAATTATCCCATGGCTGTATTAATGTAAAAAAATATCAAAACCCAAACTCACGTTCACACTCATTGGCATCACTTATTGTGGCCGGTCTCCATTTCTTCTGTACATATCCAGGACAGCATTGTTCACACTGATCCCCACATGTATTATGTCGGCATGTACATAACAACTTTGATGGGTTTCCAGGTGCCGGTGTATCACACCTGTCAGCATGACCATTACATACACAACGTCCACCTATAGAAATGTCCTTTATACTGTAGTAATACTAAAATGAAAAATGCAGTTGAGAAATTTGATTATTTTAAAAGGTTTAAGCAATCGACCAATCAATCAATCAATCAATCAATCAAATTTCTATAGCACTGACTTCCAGAGCAATGTTCTG
Organism: Glandiceps talaboti; assembly: GCF_964340395.1. Lineage (NCBI taxonomy): Eukaryota > Metazoa > Hemichordata > Enteropneusta > Spengelidae > Glandiceps > Glandiceps talaboti. The sequence goes on along the minus strand of NC_135562.1, from coordinate 978,867 downwards.
TTCAGTAGTACTGAATGGCTAAATCACACATTTAGTAACTGAATTAAGGCCCCAGTTCCTGTAACTATAGATTTTCTCATGATTTGCATTCTTATTTTTGATACACCTTTGTGTACAAAACACTGCAAGGAATGAGCTTGCCTTAATTTGCATATCATTTGCATACATATATGCAATAATGTGTTCAATACCACACTGCATTGAAAACACCACTAGTGTGCATGTACACTGGTACAAGTAATCATTTCAACATATGTTATAAGTATTTTATCTAATGGTACTCACCCTTCTTGTAACAGTAGGGTCTTGTCTGGCCAAAGCTAACAAATGACTTAATAAGGTATTGGTACGTATCATTTGGATTCTAACATTAGTTGCCTTGGTCCATTCTTGTAGAATCTCTGCATGAGAGAAATTATTGGCATTTGGTCTACCATTCACTAAAGATACCACGATCTGAAAAACAAAAGAATTGTGTTAATTTTAGTGTTGATATTTATGAACTGAATTACCGTTGAGATTTAATGGTAAAATTGTACTTTTTTGTAACATAGAGTCATACATTAAATATATCATTGTTATATCTGTGTTCCACAAATATTAACCCTATAAACCAAGTCATCTGTCAAAATATCTACCCAACAGTACACTCATCAGATTATTTCAAATCTAGACATCTGATCCAGACATTTGATTTATAGATTTTGCTTAAACTAAAAGGTTTGGGAGTTTGATTTTTTTTTTCAACAAGATGGTGCTAAGATAAGACTCTAGAGGGCAGTATCACTATTGTGCTAAGAAACACACTGAAAGAAATAATTTGATTATAATTGTTACAAAACTTGTTGAAATATAAACCAAGTCACTGACAAAACATAAACTTACCTCGCCATTTTCCAAGGGTACAATTTTGGAGTATTCAGTTGAACAGATCACCTGATCATCACGCTTTATAGGCAACAAAGAATGCATACCAAACTGAGTGTTACAGTCTGTGTCAGTACTTGCAAAGTACTGCCATGGTGTAAATGTCCGTCCGTAATCTGTTGATCTTTCTAATACCCATATAGCAGGTCTTGGTGAGTTGGCAAACTTAATGATAATGTAAGCAACATGGAATTGCTGTAGGGAAAAGGAAGGAAAAAAAAACATAAAAGTATTTATGTAATCTTGACATGGTTAATGAATTAATATAAACAAAAATGTATCCCAAAAAAAATCTTGTACTTGAATTCCAGATTTCAATCAACAGTTCTGAAAATGACAGACTACAAATTTACCACTTGACATGACATGCGCCCTCTGTGGTAGCTTATACTTTGTTGTTATTGGAATTACAGTACTGTGACTAGCTGGTATGACATTTTTTAAACTTACAACTTTGTAAGTATCAACCCAAAAAAGTAGAATAACAAAATCAAATTTTTGAAGATGTCAACAAATTCTTATATTTCCTGAAAATGAGAAAGTTTCTATATTTTTGCTTAACTCCAAAAATGCTAAAATGTCTGCAAATTCTACAATGAAATTGAAGTTGTGAAGATTTTAATAAGTATTAGGTGTGCAACTAATTTTTTTATTTCTATGGTCTCATTAAATTCTTGTGTATATCTTACCAAATACAGACATCTGAGTATGCCATATTTTTCAGTGATTATCAACTGACAGTGTTGTACACTAGAAATATAATCTGTATTTCAGTCAAGCAATTAATCACCCATTTTTTTTTGCTTGACCCCATTAAACTCTTGTGCATGATATCTTGCTATCTGATTAAACCATAAATATTTGCAATGATTATCAAGTGACAGTGTCGTAAACTTATGACAGTCACACAATTAATTACTCTAAAGTTGCCCACACACGTGATGTCACAGACAGATGGTATACATGTAACTGAAGGTTAGACATGATAAATGGATTCTGTATTTTGACATGTCAACTTTTAAACTAGTTAAGATTTACACAAGTCTGGTAGCAGTTTAGCCCTAATCTGTCTACTCTGGCTTAGTTGTATATAGCTCCGAGTCTCTCTCCTCCCCCTCCCCCCCCCCCCACACACACACACACAAAGAAAAAGATTTACTAGTATGGTGGATGTTTAACCCCAATCTGTGTACTCTGATTTAGTTGTATATTGCTATCCCCTCCACACACACATACACACACACACACACACACACACACACGCATGCACACACACACACATACACACACACACACACACACACACACACACATATACACACACGCACATTCACACACACACACACACACACACACACACACACACACACACACACACACACACACACACATACATACATACAGATACATACAGATTTACTAGTATGGTGGATGTCTAACCCCAATCTGTGTACTATTTAGTTGTAAAGTTGCCATTAGGGTTTTAAATAAATCTCCCAAATTTATATTTTAAACGTACTTATGAGGTACACAAATATCAGAAATATACGAACTTCTGTTACCAATAAATCTTTCAAACTAAAATTATGTATTCATAATCATTTACATATGGACACCAAACCCACCAAACCTGTATATACAGTACCTATAGGAATAGACAGGTCATTCAGCTAACTAGAAGTATTTAAGCCAATCCAATTAACAGTTGGAGTACTATTTCAATGGAAATGACCAGAACCAAAGTTAAAACTATTTGGAATACAATATTAGTGTGAACTCAGTGCGGTAAATCTTTGGAACTCAGTGGGGTAAATCTTAGGAACTCAGTGGGGTAAATCTTAGGAGATTCAAATCCAATTTGTAAGATTTAAGGTATAGATTTCTATCAAAGGGAATTAAACCAGTCAGAAAGTCTTATCAGATTAAAGTCCTACTTAGTACCACCCACTACTTTAACTACACCATTGACTTCCATCATCTGGACCAAATTCAGTATGAATGAAAAGTTGTTGTCTGTTGACAAGGTTTTCCACAATGAAGTATACTAGAAAATCACCAGACTTTTAACATTATCAGAAATCAAAATCAGACTTTTCCAACCTTGAAGTCATTCTATTTTGATCATTGGGCTTTATATAGTTTATTGCAACTTGACTGTCGACAGTCTAATTCTAACTTGCTGCCCTCGGAAGTTACAAGGTCCTTACACTTACGCTACTCATATTTTCCTGGCCTTTAATAGCTGAAGGAATGAATACCTTGAGTACTACAAATCACAACATCTTTACACATACATACATAGGTAGATGGACTTACTCAAGTCTCTAAGTTTTTTCACTCTTTAACCAGTGTATTCTTTTGTGTGAAATGGTAATCTGAGTGAATGATTGCAAACAGTTGGGTGAACCTTGGGAGACTACTACTAGTAACTGGGAGACTACTACTAGTAACTGGGAGACTACTACTAGTAACTGGGAGACTACTACTAGTAACTGGGAGACTACTACTAGTAACTGGGAGACTAATACTAGTAACTGGGAGACTACTACTAGTAACTGGGAGACTACTACTAGTAACTGGGAGACTACTACTAGTAACTGGGAAAATGTTTTTAAAAGTTGACAGTTGACATTTTCCTTTACAAAATTTGAAATGAACATCAAATTCAAAACATTTGAAAATTATGCGACTAAAAAAACTTGCCAAGGGAATCATGCCAGTCTACTGGGTATACCCAGGTTTTAGTATTTGTGTGTATAAACTGATTAGTACATGTAATTATGGCTTCTGTTCACAGAATGTCAAAAGTGCAGACAATAACAAACAAATCCAACATAACATAATTTATAACTATTAGTAAGCTATGCTTACAGCAGTATTGCATAGACCAATGGGAATTGTTCCACACAGACACAAGGTTAGAACTGTACAGTGATTTATATGTACTTGTCAATTAGCATGTAAACAACTCTATTCAAGTAGCCATTAAACAGATCTTTTTACTGATAACAATATATACATGTACAGTCTTTTACACTGACTGTTGAAATATTGGTGATGTGCCAACCAGATCTGACTATAGACCCTCCCCTCCATCAACGGTTGGTGATGTGCCAACCAGATCTGACCATATACCCTCCACCAACGGTTAGTGACGTGCCAACTAGATCTGACCATAGACCTTCCACCAATGGTTAGTGACGTGCCAACCAGATCTGACCATAGACCTTCCACCAACGGTTGGTGATGTGCCAACCAGATCTGACTATAGACCCTCCACCAACGGTTGGTGATGTGCCAACCAGATCTGGCCATAGACCCTCCACCAATGGTTGGTGATGTGTCAACCACATCTGACCATAGACCCTCCACCAATGGTTGGTGATGTGCCAACCACATCTGACCATAGACCCTTCACCAATGGTTGGTGATGTGCCAACCACATCTGATACCCCAATTTTTTACACTTGCAACATATAAGGAAGTTTGTTAACTAAATCAATCAATCAATCAATCAAGCAAGCAAGCAAGCAAGCAATCAAGCAATCAATCAGTCAATCATTCAGTCAATCAAAAAAATTTACAAAGCATCTGAATCCAGTACATAGTAATTAATGTTCAAAGATGCTGAACAAACTAACCCAGTATAGGGTTGTTTTAAAATGTCTTTGCAAAATGGTGAGTCTCATAGACATGTAATGTTTTTCTTTATTAAAAATAAGTGACAGACATCAGAACTCAACAGGTAGTGTTCCATATTGATGAAAGTTTTAAGGTTAACGAACTATAAACTTTAATCATATTCTACATGTGTACATGTGTTTTAGTTCTTGTGAATCTAGTTATTACATGTAAGTAGTTAGCATCTACCCAAGTTGATGAACACTGCCACTGACCTATCAGTAACAAGTAACAAAATAAGTCTGTAAGTCAAGACAAGAAAAACTGTTTCATATCCTCAGTATTCATCTGTTTCTGTGTGTTTATTGGTCTTAATATCTTCATACGTAATGTTGAATCAAATCAAACATAACACTATAACTGGATGTATCCAGCATAATATTACATTACATTATAAATGATTTTAGTTCTGCTAGTTTTACAGCCAATCATATCCTAAATAAACTACATATATTTTGGTACTCGGAAAACACCTCAATTCAACTTCAAGTATGCAAATATTCCCTGAGAATCTTAGAGGGTGACAGTAGATTTTTGTGGTGATACATTACCAAATATGGATGTTGTATACGAAAAGCAAGACACTTTGTGACTAACAGTAACAACAAAACAAGAAATTATTCATATCAACTTGTTCATTTATAAAATTATGTCTATGTTTGAAGATGGGGAAGACAGGGGTGGGAGTGGGGGTGGGGAAGAGTGAGGGAGTATTTTAAGTTAATACACTAAACTGGACCACCACCATACCATGAGGATAATGATTCACGAAAGTTTACATACAGTAGTAGACACGTACCGTGATTGACTGAGTGTTTGTGTTTCAGCCATCCATAGATAAATATCTCTACATAACATTAACAGTTCTTAGAGTTGTAGTCAAAGTTTACACAATGGATAAAACTGTTGAAAAGTTAGACACAACATGAACTGACAGTGACAGTCTGACATACATTGTACAATCACTCTACATCAGACCATTAACAGACATGGAAAAACTGACATGTCGGTTTTCTTGTGATGCACCTAGCGACATCACAAGACCCTGCAACAGAGCGAATACACAAGGCAATTTGTCACATGCGACTAATTGCGTGGTGCGTTGCTTGTCGAGTTGCATCATGTAACCGGGCCTTTAGATCCAAACATGCTGTCAGATTTACAGACAAAACCAAGAAATACTGATGAAACTTTAAGTTTATCAACTTATTCTGCTAATTAAAGATCCACACATGCTGTCAGATTTACAGACAAAACCAAGCCATACTGATAAAACTTTAAGTTTGTCACCTTTACACTGCTACTAATAACATTCATACTATTAAATGTACATTTGTAAATACAACACAACCCAGCTGTTATCCAGGTCCAGCCAAGCCACACTGAGAAAATGTTTAGTTTATCAACTTACACTCCTATGAAAAAACCATACAGGCATCATTACTTCTAATATATGTACCTTTGAATTCATTATCTAGTCAAGCCATCATACAAAATTTTCAGTGGATAATCTTTCACTTCCCTTATCAAACAAATACACAGCTTCCTTTCTACAACTGTAATTCATACACTTTCAATCAAGCCATACTGAAAAAAACTTTTAGTTCACAACCTTTCATGCAATACAAACTCACAAATTTCTTTTCTAACATGATATCAAATATTAAGTTCAAGCAAATTTTCAGTCAAGCCATACGGTTTAAACTTTTAGTTTATCAGCTGTAACCATATATGTAATTGATATACGTAATCTGTGGTTACAAATTAGGGAAAAACACAACATACTCTGATAAGTCACTTAGTTTATCAAGGAACAAATTACTTAGTAGATCATTTCCTTTCCGCCAACCACAAAGTTGATAAGTAATGACCTTCATAACAGTAGGTGAAGACAATCACTCACTACTGAACGGAAGTGGGAAAGTATTTCACTAGGACCCTGGAAATCTGGGAATGCAATCCCGCCTTTTGAGTAGGGAACAATCTCATTAGGATGAATCATTTGGAAATTTTTCCTGTGGTATACACTCTCGAAAGGAAAATAAACAGTGCTACTGAAAATTTTTAGTGAGTGACACAAACAATGTGTCATAGCTACTGTCTGCTAGTGAGTGATACAACCACTGTGTCATAGTTACTGTCTGTTACATATTTACTATCATTTTATTTTCAAACTTTTTAGGGTTTTTTCATTCTTTATCTTTTGACTTTATTTGTATCTTTCCTGAAAGTCATTTCAATGTGTGAATTGTTTGCACACAAACTGAGAGACCACACAGATATACATGTATGTTATCTTTCCATGTGCCAAACATTTTTTCTTTTCTGCTTGTTTCTTTTCTTTTCTTTTGTTTATTTTTATTCTTTTCTTTTCCTTTTCTTTGTTTCTATTCATAGATTTATACAAACCACTCTCATTGCCACCTAGTACATATCTAGATTAGATTCAATTAGTTTCCCATTTTACAGTTTTCACCCTCTGATAACTAAAATCTAACAAGGTTGACTCAGTCATTTTTGACTCGTACTCACAGTCAAAATCATGGTATAACATCCAAGACACTATCTAAATTCATGAAATTCTACCAGTCTACACCCCATTCTGTTCCCCCAACCCCTTCTGCCCCCCCCCCCCCTTCTGTTTAAAGCCATCAACCAGATCATAAACCCTCCCACCAACAGTTCAGTCAGTTGGAGTAAGATCTATGTATGACCAGACACACTTCTCTCAAAAGTGAAATTACTAGTCTTGTCCCCATATGGAAATCTGAATTAGTTAAAACTGACTCCAAGTCAGCAGTATCAAAGGCCACTGCAAAAATACTCTGCATATCAAAATTCTCCGACGTCCATTATTCATTTGTTGAACTCATGGCATTCTGTGATTATTTCTACTGTCAAAGTATACCCTGACCTAGTGATATAGTATACAGTCACTGACAGTTAGATATATACACAAACTATATCAACTCTTTGCTTATATGACATCAACAAACAAATCAAGAGATGAAAATATGTCTGCATTTGGGAGCAGTTTTTTCTTATGTGATCACTTTTTAAGAAAAATTATGTTGTAAATAATTTAATAAATATTTTTTTCTTTGATTTAAGTCTAAAAGAAAATTGGAATTTTACAAAAAAAAATTACAGAAACAGAAGAATTTGTTCAAATATTTTTGGAGGGAATTTAGGATAATTTACAAAAAAAAATTTGACCGAATTTTGATGTTAATTCATATAAATGTACCAATTCTATGAATCAAGTCTAAAATGCAGTTGAAAACTTGAAGTGTACAGAAGCTATAATAAAAAATCAAGAATATTGATCTTTTTTGAGCAAATATGTGGTCACTCTCAACCAAAATTCTGACACAAATGAAATAATAAACATCACTTCTATAATTCTGGTCTAAAATAAAATTGAACTGTATAGATAAATCACAGAAAAACACGAATTTGTTCTCTTATTTGCACAAGAAAGCAGTTGGTGCCGATGGGGTCAAAGAGATCAATTCTCTACTCACAGATACATTCTATAAAAGTCAAAGTTCAAACTGTTCTGAATTCTGTGCAGTAAAGACATTTATTCTCAGCCGAGAGGTCATATAAGGTCAGACTACGAGGTCAACCTATCTCAGTTGGAAGGAAAGTCTTTCCTTATACAGTTTGTTATTTTTAGATTTCTCAAATGTAGGCAACATAGCCTCAAGGTAAAACATACCAATGAAAATACTTATTACAATACAACTGGTATACTACATTGTACATATGTGACATTGTGAGTACTCCTACAATTTCGTATTTACAAACGTCAAGCTGTTGTTCAAACATCTTTACCAAAGATCAAAATCCCAGTCTCATTACCTACAACCTAAGCTGTACTCTAACATAGATTTATCTAATTAATACTTTGATATTGATTTGTCTATCATAATGGATGTATGCTTAACCTGGTTAACGTCAACGAAGCAAAAATGAAAAAATAAGTAGTGACTTCATATCTTCCATACATAAATATAACATACCACTACCAGACTGGGTAATTAGCCCTCAGGCAATACCATACGACCATTAAATGGCAAAATGTTCTGGTCATGGAAATATCAAGGTGAACAGTAACTCAGTAACCAAGAACAGAGATGATCTCATTATAATTTATAGCCACAATAACTATGAACTTTTATGGTAAAAATTCTGAACCATTTCTGTCCTGTCTAGTCTGTAGGATGACTTAGTCTTTTTTTATTTGTTAAAGTTCATGTCATTCACCCTGTGGTCAAATCTCTTTGTTGTGAAAATATTTTAAGGTGTGTATCTAAATAGTCAAACTGTAAATATATGCCACATGACTCTGAATGTAAAATGAAGCTGGTAAAAGAACATTCTAGTATAGGGGTTTTGTGAAGGTAATTGGAAAGCCAACAAAGGAGTGAGGTCAGAGGAGGACTATTCTGATAAAACTTGCAGTGATTTCCATACATGCAGCTTGCATCATGATTTTGGTGGGGAACTCTGGTAAAGTACCTCAGGTAGATTTTACAACTTGTCTACCACCCTTAACTAAAATAGTGGGAGGGAACCCTACTAGGGAACTCAGGAACATTTACAACTTGTCTACACTAAAATACTGGTAGGGAACCCTAGTAAAAATGACTAGGGAACTCAGGAACATTTTACAACTTGTCTACCACCCTTAACTAAAATAGTGGGAGGGAACCCTACTAGGGAACTCAGGAACATTTTACAACTTGTCTACCACCCTTAACTAGAATACTGGGAGGGAACCCTACTAGGGAACTCAGGAAGATTTTATACCTTACTATGACTATTAATGGTAGGGAATCCTTAGTTTGTAAAATGAGGCTTTACCAAGGTTTTAAAAGTATCGAAGAAATCAGGTAAACTCAACAACGTATTTTTTGTCATATACATTCATATCATTCTGATGAGTTAACTAGAATTATAAACTCTGGAATTAACCAAGATCCATGCTGGAAACGTAGCAAGAATAAATGACTCAACAAACATGCGAGACATCATGAATATGCAAATGACCATGTGAGAGAAATTTTCCATTCAAAATTTTTTTTTTTTTAAATTTGGAAAGGTGTTTACTTTTAAATAAACACTATTATCAAATGATTGATAGTGTTGAAAGTGTTTAGATGGCAATGGAAAACCCAAGCTTCTAGTTTGCCATTGACCAAGTGTACAATGTATACAAAGGTTTCATTCATGTTACCTTCCATATTTCCTCATGCATGTAACCAAGTACTTCTTTATTCAAATTACAAATTACGATAGAAAAGAACAGATGAACAGATTGAAGCTGTAAGTCTGGTTATAACGTCATTGAAGTGTACTCAGGTATTCTCTACATAGTTAGGGATTAAATTCATTGCTGCCTGAGTGTTTGTGAAACGATATCTTCCAGAGTGTGAATAACAAAAAATAACAGTATGGCTCATTTGGTACTTTGAGGTATAATGCAGTGAACTACCGAACATGGTATTTTACACACAGCTGTGTAATAAAGTCCTAACACTGGTCCGTATTATTGCTAAGGTTTCACAATTCGGTAAATGACCGTGATAGGAATATCTGCTAAACATTATAGATTTTTATACTTTGTAGTAGTTTTGGTGGCAAACTCGGATAGATTTACGTCTTGCCATGTTGCCACAAATATCATTTGCATTTTTTCTTTTTTTCTTATTTTTTTTTCGTTGGCTAATTTGGATCTCAACGATATAACAGTCTCCTTAACAAATCTACATGGAAATCCTTGATAAAAATCTGGGAGAAATTTGCCTACAGACATCATGTTTTCAATTCGGGAAAAATTAATGGCTGCCCTAAAATGTCAGTACTATGTAGTTTGCCTGCAATGCATTCAAAAGTTAATGTCAATAATCTGCCCACCTGTTTGTCATGGTCTGTAAATTCAACACGACTCATGAACATGCATGGCCACCCTCCAGTTCTATCACTGTCCCTATGAGTCTTTCATGTTGATTGATGGCTTGGTTGCAGTTACAACAAAGAACAACACTACAGCTAGCTTGTTTATCTACATCAATACAAATTTTTCCCGCCACAAACTTTTTATCAAATCTCAACTTTCTTTTAGACTAGAATAGTATGGGTAATCCTTTGAAATAATTGGGTGTCAACATTTTGGTTGCACAGTGATTACACTACAGACTATGAAGTATTTCAGCAATACAAATTTTTCCCGCCACAAACTTTCTATCAAATCTCAACTTTCTTTTAGACTAGAATTGTATGGATAATTGTTTGAAATGATCGGGTGCCAAAATTTTGGTTGCACAGTGATTACACTTCACATTATGAAGTATTTCCCACCGAAATAATTTGAACTGGATTCTGCACATTTTCCACATATCTTAACTAATTTTAAACATGAATAATGGAAAGCAAACTAGTTTATGTATTTATCAAAAGTTTGATTTTAAAAAGTTATGGCTTGAAGACAACAATCACACGTTTTGTGTTTTCCTGCTTTATTTTTCAATTGCCTACTGATGCTATTTTTTAAAATATCAGCACCTTGCTCCCAGTTAAATATACCAGGTATATTTAGATCTCTTGCCTGTTAAAAATGTAACTTTGCTTTCTTGTTTACAAACAGGAATGTTAATGATAGAAATTATTCTGTAAATTGTAAAATACAATTTGTTTCACATGAATTACTGTGTCCTTTCAAGTTGCATGGTTTACATAGATATACCATAAAGTGATGGAATATTTAGAAATATCAAAACCTACATTATTCATTAAAACTTACTAGAATCTTCTAGAATCTTCAAGTTGATAAAATCACTGAATGTACTATTTTGCATGTGAAAGAAAACTTTGTACAGTTAGTTCATAGATTTCCACTACTCTGAAAGTTACAAATGTATATGCCTGTGGGAAAACACTTAACCCCTTCAATACTGAAAACATTCCCGCCAAAATTGTTTGGACAAAATTCTTGTTTTTTGTAAGTTTTTGGCATATATCAACTTCATTTTAGACTGGAATTAAAGAAATGCTACTTCCTAATAAAGTAATATTATTGTAATTATGAAAATATTCATATAAACTGGGCCCCATATTATTTAAAACTCGTCTCTAGTCATGAAAGGGTTAATGTATGCAGAAAACTATGTACTATAGTAAATTATATGAGATCCTTCCCTCCTCACAGACCTGCTATCTCGATTACCAGGGTTCTAAAACCAAAATTACTAAATACATCCCCATACATGTAAATACAAGCGTGGTAATTGGGATGAATTTTATAGTCATAAGTCCATGATCACTACCACTGCCACTTTTCACACTTTCCCACGCTTCCACACATTAGATCGATGGAAGTCATTCCTTATTAGTGCCTGAAAAAGACATTAAATTGTAATGTGTGTCTGTTTTCCTTCAAGTACACATCCCAAGTACTATAATATTGGCTTTAAAAGCTTTCATGTTTATTTGTTCTGGTCCAATAATCCCCTAAATACAATTCATTGTGTGTTTCACACAACAGTGCTCTGTTTCAATACATTGAAGGCACTTCCAAATGCTTGGCTATTTATTGTCCAATACAATGTAAATTTACGATCTACTCTCCCCCTTGCCACACACTGACCAACCCATTCTGCTTTATAACATCGATATAGCTGTGTCCATGAATTTTAAACAGTTTGCTCTTACTTTCTTGACTAGATCACAGCTGTGAAGTTTTGTATGTGCACAGGTGTTCCTGTTATTTTCAGTGCGCTGTTTCACTTTTCAGTTTATGGTTTTTCAGTGCACTGTTTCACTTTCTAGTTGTTTATGATTTTAATAAGATCTGGCACATGTTGAACACATCGAGTTGAAAAAAACAAACAGATTTGAACAAAACATACTTTATACAAACCTGACTTCACACTAATCATGTGTATGAGCTTAGATGAATTTTAAAAAGTTTGATTTAACTTTTTTGACTTAAAAACAGCTTTTATTTTTTGTATGTACACAGCTGTTGTCATTATTTTCAGTACGTTGTTTCACTTTTCAGTTTATGATCAGAGCCATACAGAACACATAGAGTTGTGAACAAGTTTGTACAAACCTAACTAAAAACTACAACTTTTTACCCAACACTCAAGTGATGACATGACAATCAATATTGTCACAAGCATTATAATTAATCACACATTTATGACACAATTTACATATTAATGAGAGTTTTTGTTAAAGCTGGTAAAATCTACCAGAGATCACATGTTTTACCAAGGTTTCGACTCTACCAAAAATGTGATAAATGATGTGGAAAAATATGCAAATGTTATCAAATTTTTCTTGTTTTTCTTTTACTGAGGTCTTGTCACCCTCACCAAAATACTGCATGGCATGCAACCTAAGTAAACCACCATTGTTGTTACATTGATCTTTGTTAGTCCATTCACTGGTCTAACAAAACTAAACGTAACATGGTGTAATACTAATAATATTTACAGATGTATTTCACTACATTTCTTTTGTAAACCAAGGCCATGTACCTTTTTACATTTTACTATTAAAATAACAAAAAAAAACTGGATTGTACATCAACAAAATTCAAGACGTCATTTCTAAATTATCCCACCAAAACTAGTGACTTAGTTGTCTTTACCAAACGAGATGGCCAACAAAAATTTCAAGTCAAGTGGCCATCAAAAGAATATACTTGACTTGAGAGGTTGAATATACAACTTGAAAATACTCTGATCTTGTTATCGTTGTTATAAACTTTCTGGCAATGCTACCTTATAATGATACACTCCCTAAATCATCTTTTATCATGTTAAAGTTGCCATAAGGATGAGAATTTGGTATTTATTTTAGGTCCATGTTCGCAATTCAATAAACTGCAAAACACTAAACAATGTGTAAAATGTTTGTTATTGTACATACAATAACAAACTTTTTTACATCTTTTGCAATGCATTGAGTTATGAGCATAGACTTGGTATATGTTCTTTCGCTTTATTTTTTTAAGTAGAAAAACATAGTGAAGCTATTTTATCAAATAAAAATCCAAAATAAATAACAAATTCTCATCCATATGGCCACTTTAATGTTAGTGCAAAATATGGTCTGGTTACATTTGAGAGTGATGTCAGCTATGATATAAAAAAAATCAATTACAGGACGATATGATAAAAATATTTAGTAATCACTAATGTCTTATTTTCTCACATTAATCATGTCATGTCGGGTTAAAATCAATAAAATACTGTACATTATTTATCTACATTGTAGGTATTTGATTCCCATATAAATCTCACGGCATAAAATTACAATTTATTTATTATTTCATTATTCTAAATGAACTTTTATTAAACAGAATTGTTTGCAAACTGTTTGACGTTGACATAAAAAGTTCCCACTTTGTGACTATTAGAGCAATTTCTAAATCACATTTGCCAGGTCACTGATCATTAACCAAAGTCAAATAATCACATTTCACTTCTGTTTGAGCTATGATATTCTGTAAGTTCTGGTCATAATTTTTTGTCTCTGTGTGACATTTTGTTTTCAAATCCAATTTCTACTGAAAGTCAGAAGTTTACTGTATATGCTCACAACACACAATTTTATGCATATGATGATAATTTTCAACTAGTGCACAAAAACTAGGTGTAGTCACAGAGTGAACACTGATCTCACCTACATACATATACTCCAAGTCAGTCTAAGCCAATTTGACGTGCCACTGACACACACAATTTCTGGTGTCACACTAAAATTTGTTTTCCCTTATCTCTTTCTCATTTTGACTCACAACAACAAAATTTGATTATCATTAGGAGGCACACTGCTCCAAGTCAAACATTGTTATAAAAACATTATGTGCATGCCTCTTTGAATTGGTAACACATTCCCACAACAGTTCTACCACAAGAGTGGAAAAATAACTGTAGTTCAAGAGAAGTCCAAAGGTAGAATTGTTATCTAGATATCCACTATACACAAGGACTATGGTATTCAAGGCCATGTCTGACTACCCTATTATCAGATTTGATGTATTTACTTTACATGTTGTGGTCTGTATAGCCAAACAAACACTGAAACATGGATATCCAAACACTGCCATCCTGATCTGATCAATACTGGGGTATTAACAAAACAAACACATCAACCATACTTCTATTCACTTTATTTTCCTATTTGCACATTTACAAGGACAACACTCCCTAGGAATTCTTTTTGATGTGTGTACTATGTAAACAAATTAAGTCTGGAATTTATTGGCATAGACCATACAGTCTAGGAAAGGAAATAATCATTCACTGTACACTATGTATGAACATTATGTATATGTATGTCTTTTTTTCTTTTGCACACTCTCTCACTGACTGACTGACTAACTAACTCATTCCCTGACTCACTCACTCCCGTCCTCCCGTCCTCCCTCCCATCCTCCCTCCCTCCCTCCCTCTCTCACTTTGTCACTCACTCACTCACTCACTGCCTCTTCACTTTAATCTTATTTTGCCTGTCGGTCAGTCTGTCTCTCTGTCGGTCTGTCTGTCTGTTTGTCTGTCTGTCTATCAGGACACTGTATTTATCACAATCAGTTGTTACCAAATCCAAGTTAAGACCAGACATCAGACTATCTCTCCTCTAAATGAGATAATGATTTTTTTTATCACAATGTACACATGTGTAAACTTTGATCTACCAGCTGACCACTGTGCATGTATAGATATGTCCATGTCTATGTCAATGTCCATATACAGTTCAGTAATGACACATCATGGATAATAACCAAAAGCTATAATGACAGTCAGTAAAGTAATTTCATTCAATAAATAACACACACATATAAGTGGTAGGGGACACTGTTTATTTATGATATCAATTATAAAACTGTATTCATAAATAAAATTGTTTGCACAAAAAATCTACCTCATTTTAAGATAAATTTAAACGTGACAAATGATTTTGACAAAGAATATACCTGCATTCCATTCTATATAGTATCAATAATTTTTTTGAAACGTTTGGCCAGACAAGAAGATATTGACCTGTATGCAAATCATCTTAGCTATATTTTTATCTAATCCACTTCAAATTGTAGACTCTAAGCAAAACAGTTATGACATGTATTTAATATTCTCCTCACATCTCAGTTTGAATCAAAACATGACTAGAACTTTGTGAAAATATCATTCGCATGGTAACGTAAAACATTTGGAATCACACATCCAGATCTCTAACTTAGAATCTGACCTTTGACCTAGTGAACTTAGTTTAGAGGTCAAATTAATCATTTTTAATATTGACCTTTGACATGAATACCATTCACCATACTTGGCATTGACAGCTCTTGGGTCAGAAGCTATTGGTCTTCATATAATTTTGGCATAGTTTTTTAAAACTATGAAATTTTACTTAAAATTTGAAAATAAAACAGATTCACTGAAGTTCAAGTTGCTATCATTAGTCTCAGAATGGATCTACAATGTGATAATAACTACGCAGTAGTCACATGTCATTTATTGCCATAGTCCTACAACTACCAGACATACTTGCAGTAATGGCACAACATATTCCACATACTTTACTGGCAAGTAGAGAAAAATTACACCAACTTGCAAGAAATTAATTGTTTCTTAAATAGTTCTGTCCTTGTGTGGTGTATTCTAATCCTGTAGCCTAAAGACTTTGTGTGGACTGGTGTTGCTATCTCAAGATGCTTGGTGGTAGAAAGAGTTCCTTGTCAAGACAAGCTTGGTGTAGAGAGCTTGCTTCAATAACAATGACACCAATTAAGAAGTCTCTAGTGTAGAGAGCTTCTTGAGATAGTAACACCAAGACAAGTCTGGTATAGAGAGCTTCTTGAGAAACATGTAGTAACACCAAGAATAGTCTCCACTGTAGAGAGTTTCTTACACTGAGATAATAACACAAGAAAAGTCTCTGGGTGTAGAGAGCTTCTTGAAATAGTAACACCAAGATACATCTCTGGTGAGGAGAGCTTCTTGAAAGAGTAACACCAAGATACATCTCTGGGTGTAGAGAGCTTCTTGAGATAGTAACACCAAGATAAGTCTTAGGGCTATGTAGGCAGGGGTTAATTTTGTTCTTCACTTGGTTACAGTACAGTCAATATAGTACTATATGTACAGGACTTAGTATGTATAAATCTGTGAACTTTTGGAACTATAAAATAATTTTCCAAAATATTTTGAACCATTCTTAGAAAGACATTTCTACATCACATATGTACATATACTTTTGGAGAGCTGACTATTGCAGAGCTACATAATTTGTGGATTTATCAAGAAACAGGGATTTTTTTCCTAAAACAGCATCTGGGCAATTCCCTAACATTCCTGAGGATCAGAAATTAGATGTGTACAACAAATGAATATGAACTGTCCGATATTAATAGTCAATGTATCTTCCTTCATGTTGGGTATAAACATACCAACACGTACATTTGTACTAAACACATGCAGTACATACGACTAATTTACCAACACTACTAAACATACATTGTATGCAGTACATACAACTAATTTACCAACACGTACTAAACACATGCAGTACATACGACTAATTTACCAACACGTACTACACATATGCAGTACATACGACTAATTTACCAACAGTACTAAACACATGCAGTACATACGACTAATTTACCAACACGTACTAAACACATGCAGTACATACAACAAATTTTAACACGTACTAAACACAATACGACTATTTACATCAGTGAGCTAAAACCGTTTTATGACTCTACGTGTACTTTCTAGTAGATCCCATTAACTTTTTAAAATGTAAACTGTAAAAGATGTCATAAAAGGAAAGGACTTTATACCATACAAACCTGTAAACATACAGTTCAAAACAGAATTATTATCATCTAAGGAAACACCTCAAATTATCACAGCGAAATTCATTTGAAGCACATACATGTATTTAACTTTACTACCAAACTAGGAAGGCTGTAGACTTTCAGTTAGGATACACAACGTTTTTTTTTTTTACACCTAACACAAAGTTTTATTATGAATTACATGAATGCACACAGGCATATTAAATGTTAAATTTTATCTCACTGTCAACAAAAATAAAATTTTCTGTTTGAATCTTGCTTGTTTCATCCAACAGTGCATGATTTGTGTTCACAGTCAGATAGTGTATCATTTTATATGCTTGGACACAATCAATGTCTGTATTTTGTTTTCTGTAATTCCCAACAAAAATCGTGAGATGTAAAAATAAATGTTGTGTAGCCTAAGTGAAACTCTATAGTCACTCTGGTTTAGTAGTAATTGAAACTCTATAGTCACTTTAGTTTGGTAGTAATTGAAACTCTATTGTCACTCTGGTTTGGTAGTAAACTTCTTCTAGGTCAACAAATACAATATGGACAACTTTTAATAATTTTTAATAATAAAACTCTCCTAAGAATTTGATTCTTGTCTCAACTACATTTATGACTACAATGAAAAGGCATAAAGTCAGAGACAGTTGGTATTTTAGTTTTGGAAAAAAGTTCATAATTTTATAATTTTTTGTTTTTCACAATAATACAAAAATGTAGGATTTAAATCTGAATATGGTAAGAATAAAGTGAAGATTAGCAATCAAAACAAGCGCTAAACAACAAACCCCCCCCAAAAAAAAAAAAATAAAAAATAAAAAATAAAAAAATAAAAAATAAAAAAAATAAAAATATTTCTGATTTCTAAATTCTAGAGTGTACACAAACTTATGAGACTATCCCTTAACCAAACAAATCTGGGTTTCTGAGATTTGCAACAAACAGAGACAGTGTCGATGACTTTCACAATACTACATTCCAAAATGAGAAACATATGTTCATACATGTAGTAGGAGTTTCAAAACAGTTCTTGTTTATTATCTAGTTATTTCTGTCCTCTGTTTATGAATGCTATACAAATGTAAACAGTAGAATTATTGATGTATACTGTAAATCATTAGATCAAATGTCTGTGCAATCTCAAAACACTTTCAGGATGAGATCTACTAGCTGTATAAGGCACTGATCTGTGACTCTACATCTGTCATAATTCTGAGTTGCAAGAGTTATCACAGCCACAGATCAGCACCATAGACAGGCTAACGACAGTAACTCTCAGACCCGAGCTATGAGACCAGTCTGAGTCACAGATCAGTGTCATAGACAGGCTAACAAAAGCAACTCTAGAGCTATTAGAGCAATCTGAGTCACAGATCAGTGTCATAGACAGGCTAATAGTAATGAAAGCAACTCTTAGAGCAGTTTATGTCAGCTTCCACATCCATTATTTCTCACAAGACTTCACAATTTTCACGATTTTATTTTTTGTTCTTCTTGAATACGTTTCAAAAAAGTTTAGAGTCAGAAGTGAAAAACTTGGTAGGATTGGGTAATCAGAACCACTTTTTTTTTTTTTTAGGTTCTCCTTACAGCTAATTCAAATGAATGACTTCTCCACCTCTGTGACATTTCTCCTCTATGTTCTCTTAGATTTTCTCTATCTTCAGGTCAAAGGTCATTCAAAGGTGATACTATCAGGTGTGATCAAAATAGTCAAAATATGTACCAGGTCAAAGGTCATACCAGAGGTTATCATGTCAAACTGAGGTACAGAATTCCCACGGTAACCTGTTATAGAGCAACTTAATAGAAAGTGACATCTCCTGTATGTATATATAGCAGGCATATCATGTTGCAGTAAATTCTGAGTTTAAAAAATAGACTTCCATAGAAAACTAGGATAGAGTCTTATCAACCCTGTAGATATTATTATAGTGACTTCTAATTACTGCAAAGTAAGTGTCATTTGATGCATCTTACTGTAACTTAATACTCAAGTGGTAATTACCACAGACAATACAACCTACGTTTTCACTGATAGGTAGATAGAACTCCTTGTTGAGCCACTAAATGTACATGTAAATTAGTTTTTGTTCCCTTTCACAGGTTTTGAAGAGAGCTTAGAGTGGTGTTGTGTAGTTGTAAACCCTCTTTCCTGTCTCTAAGGAACGGTAGAGGTATTATTACTAAGCAGTGCATTAAGTTTGTGTAAATAACTGGACACAAGTTACAAGCAGACATCTTTTGTAGTACTGGCTGGGTTGTGTGTCTGTCTCAAACAATTCAATGTGCACTGAAGTGTAAAAGTATCACACCATCACACTCACCAAGGTAGAAGGAGATAGTATCACACCGTCACACTCACCAAGGTATAAGGAGATAGTTATGTATGGCGAAGGTTCAGTGCCTACAGTTTTTTTCTTGACTTTTTTTTGTATCTGATTAGACTGATATGTCATGTTGTTCAGCCCTATCAGGCTTCTCAACTATTGAGTGCTGGCTTAATAAGTGTGACATGAATGTCGTATCTTACAGACTAGCATCTGATGTGCAGTAAATTTTCTTTTAGAAATTAGTGATGCGTAAGTGTTTCACTATTAAAAGATAGATAACTAGGTTAATCTGCCTAAGTTCCCCAATCACTATTTACATGGGTTCTCCACAAGATCTAAGCACTCCACATACATAGTAATTGTATGCAAGTTTTATCCAACTTCCCCCTTTCTGTTATCAGGGTTCCCAGCCTTAGCAAACACACTGAGTCACAACTAAAAGTATCACCATGAAATGTCACTACATAAAATCCAAAACAAAAACGTGAGTCGAATTGTTTTTAAAATGAAAATGTTAGAAAATTTCATTTAATCAGCTTGTTTGAAGAAAAATTGACATGTAAAAACATTTTTCATAAATAGGGAAAAATTTTGCGATAATTTGGTTTGATATTCATAAAACATCAAAATGTAGTTAGTGTCCTCTTGACTTCCTTTAATTAATATCATTATTTTTTACAAATTAGAACCAATGCAAGCCACTGAAATAAATTATTTCCAAGGCAATGATAGGGTATGAAAACTGTAGGTTGTTGGTCAAATTAAAACAAATCTCAGAAAACAAATTGGTCCATCCAATGCCCCTGAAATTCACAGCATGAAACCCTGTGGCCATCAACCAACTCAGCTAGGTACCAAGCTCTGACATTGATAGAAAACCTTGAATGCATCCAAATAAACCACATGGATTCAATGAAGTATCATGAATACTAAATACCCAATTAAAAGTGGGGGGGGGGGGGGGGTTCCAAGGCAAGAATATTTTGGGATTGTTGAAAATTTCTTATATCACAGTCAGTTAAAAGATGGTGGTGAACATAGCAGCTAGGATACTGTCGTATTATCTGCTGGCTCATCCACTGTCCCTACACTGGCTCCATACTAGGGTACCTTAATAGTACACAGTAGACTATTGTCATTGAATACATTTTAAAAGTTTCTTCAATAAGAAACTGAAGATCAGTTGAATGTACCACACTTAATGTCCTTCTATTGTATTCACATTAACACAATTTTAGTCACTCATCACTCTGCTCAGCAGGCTACCAATACCAGTCATTTCACCTGTTCTTAATTCTTTTAACAAATGGATACCCATAGCTGTTAACGGCAGAGTTTCAATACCATACTAAAACACAGGGATCGAAATTAACAGTAGTCCCGTGTCCACAGACTACCAGTTCTTGTCATGGGACTACCATAATTTGCAGCTGGCAGCACACTCAGGCTACCACTGATTATGTGATGAAGCCCACTCAGGCTACCAATGATATGTGATGATTTAAAGGATGGAAGATTTACAGACATAAAAGTATTCTAATAACACACTTATTTCCAATAGAGGAACTCTGGTTTCAGTTCAGGAATATGGAACTACTGGTCACCATCTTTGGGCTACCACTTTCTGAAAATTGGTAGCCCACTAGGACTAACAAAGAAAAACGTTAGTTTCAAGCCCTGTAACACCAAGTGTAGGTTGGAGAGAGTCGTACATGAATTAGGTGTAGTTTGGTTTTAGTCTTTTAGAGTACATCACCATTGAAGTATTAGATGGTGTAGTTTGGTTCTAAGTAATTTACCCATAGTGTACCATTTGTATTTGTACATGTTCCTCAATTCTGGACTTGGCACATCGCCAAAACACTGGTATTACTTCAGTTCTAGTACATGCACATTTCACACCTCTACAGAGATTTAATACTGCCATATGTGTGTATATGTTGTTTCACACCTCCACAGAGATTTAATACTGCCATATGTGTGTATAATGTTGTTTCACACCTCCACAGAGATTTAATACTGCCATATGTGTGTATATGTTGTTTCACACCTCCACAGAGATTTAATACTGCCATATGTGTGTATATGTTGTTTCACACCTCCACAGAGATCTAATACAACCATACGTGTGTATATCGTTGTTTCACACCTCCACAGATTGAATACAGCCATACGTGTGTATATGTTGTTTCACACCTCCACAGAGATTTAATTCAACCATATGTGTGTATATGTTGTTTCACACCTCCACAGAGATTTAATTCAACCATATGTGTGTATATCGTTGTTTCACACCTCCACAGATTTAATTCAACCATATGTGTGTATATGTTGTTTCACACCTCCACATACAAAGATTAAATGAAAGTTGTTTAATATTAATCTAGTATTGACAGTTACCATGTAAGTGCTACATTATCACCAAGCTCTTGACAAATAATCTTTAATGGGGGAGTTTACCTCAGATAAAACCTGTCCAAATCACGTTGACTAGTACACCGTATGTGTACCCTCTAAAGTGTACCCTCTAAAGTCACTTTGATGTACCACTGATACAAAACAAAAGCCACTCATTTCCATCCAATACCCGGATGGAACGACTTTGTCAAGGAAGCACATAGGAATGCCAGACAAGCATATGTAGCATGGAAAGCCGACTTAAAGCCTCGATTTGGACCAGTAGCTGATTATATGCGTCAATGTAAATCTCGATTTAAATATGCTCTGAGACAATGTCGGAAAGATGAAACGCAAAATCGTGCAGATGGAATGGCTCGTGCGCTGCTGCAAAATGATCATAGACAATTTTGGGCCGCAGTTGCTGACATCAATAATAAAAGAGTTCCCCTAGCAACGAGTATAAACGATGCAGCTGGTGAACAACAAATAGCGGACATGTGGGGCAGTCATTTTAAATATCTGTTGAATTCTGTCAGTAATTTGAAGCATAAGTCTGAGGTAGAGAATGCGTTTGAAAATTGTGTCTTTTCACAAGAGTTAAATGTAAATACTGATGAAATTCGTAAGTTTTTCAATGACCTTCCATCTGGTACGTCTCCAGGCTCTGATGGCCTGGGTGCCGAGCATCTCAAGTATGCAAGTAATAGACTGGCAGTTCATGTTGCCCTTTGCTTTTCTGCCATGCTTGTCCACGGTGAAGTACCAGATAGTATTGCAAATGTTATTCTTGTTCCCATAGTTAAAGATAAAACTTCAGATCTCTCGAACAAGAACAACTACCGACCCATTGCTCTAACTAGCATGTTTTCAAAGGTTCTTGAATATGTTTTACTTTGTAGATGCGAACATAACTTGTATACATCTGACAATCAATTTGGTTTTAAGAAAGCTCATGGCACTGATATGTGTATATTTCTACTTAAAGAGACAATCAGGTATTATAAGTCGAATGGCAGCCCAGTTTTCGTATGTTTCCTTGACGCTGAAAAGGCGTTCGATAGAGTGAATCACTGGACTCTCTTAAAGAAAATGATTGACAGATCAGTGCCGACCTATATTGTTCGGCTACTTTCAAATTGGTTTGTAATACAAAAGTTTTGTACTCGTTGGTCAAATTCTCTTTCCATGTCTTTTAACGTATCTAATGGAGTTCGACAAGGGGGAATCTTATCCCCATTTCTTTTCAATGTTTATGTTGATTCTCTTAACAGGTCACTGTCTCGTGCCAGGGTTGGTTGTGAAGTGGGTGGAATTGCAATTAATAACTTGTCATATGCGGACGATATGTGTCTCATCTCTCCATCTATCAAAGGCCTCAGAAAACTTATTAATATCTGTGAACAATATGCTGATGATCATGATATCATTTATAATGCTAGAAAATCTAAATGTGTACACTTTAAGGCATCCACAAAACTGTCTGTCATTCCCCCAATCAACCTTTGTGGGAATCTTCTCGAATTCGTATCAAGTTTTAATTACTTGGGACATGTTTTTACTGATGACCTGAAAGACAATCAGGATATTTTGAAACAGCGTAGAGCACTTTGTGGTAGAGCCAACTTTTTATTGAGAAAGTTTTCTGCATGTACTATATCGGTGAAACTGCGTCTCCTCACAGCGTTTTGCAATAACATTTACGGAAACCATTTATGGTGTGACTTCAATGTAAGTAGTATGCAAAATATAATTGTCTGTCACAACAATGCGTTCCGGAGACTGATAGGACTTCCAAGTTCTGCCAGTGCATCTAATACATTTGTCTCCAATTCAGTTAATTCTCTCTCTGTTTTGAGAAGAAAGGCGGCATTTAGGTTTATGCTACGTCTTTTTGACAGCCAAAATGTTCTGATTAATCGTGTTATTACTTGTGATGTACGGTTCTGTGGGCTTCAGGCCCACTGGTTGAAGATTTTACATTGATTTTTTTTTCCTTTTAAAATAATACCTGTTGTAATATTTTCTGTTTGTATTTGTCTGTTATGTAAAAATTATGCTGTCTTGTGGTATATTTTTGTTCTTCTCTGGACCATGGGTCTGTAATAAAGTTTAAATAATAATAATAATAAAAACTATCTTTGATGTACCACTGATACAAAGCTATCTTTGATGTACCACTGATACAAATCTATCTTTGATGTACCACTGATACAAAACTATCTTCTTAGAACACACCAACATTTGGTAATCCCAATACTATGTGGTGACTATACAAATACAATTCTATTATTTTGACTGACTATAAAAACTTTTGTCCTTCACTAAATTAGTAAGTTTACTGGAACACCTAATAATTCCAAGAGGAATTACTAAAGGTTACAAACCTCAGATGAAAAAAGTAAAATTGAAAATCAAAGTATAGACAAAATTATTAAATAATATTAAAGATAAAAAAAAAGAAACTACAGGACACACTGCTGATAAAGTTTTTGATAGTGACTCTGATGTAGGATGACTTTACTCAGAGACAGTGATAATAACTTATAATTTACATCAACTTGTTATTCTAGCATACAATGGTGAGTTTTTGTCAGCCTTGTTTGCCTATGTACACAGTGGGTGAATATTTGAACATCTGAATTTGAAGTTTGGTCTAAATAACGCAGTTGGCGCCAACATTTGAATAAATTGATATATGGTGTCTTAGAAATGTTAAAAGTCGTGTCATGTTATAACAGTGACAACATGTTTTAATTATGTATATAGAACTACTCTGTCTGAACAACTTAGTTTTGTTACAATCCCACCCACAGTGACCACTATTTGATCATTTCTACTAGCAATTGTATTTAATAATTTGGTTGGAGCCAAAATTTTGCATGGTAATTGGTATTTTACTTTTAAAAGTCAACTAACAGCAACCAATATTTGGGACCAGTGTGACCTCTATTAAGCCAATTTGACGTGTTACTGATGCACACAATTTCTAGTGATGTGCCAAAATTTGGTCTTCCCTATCCCTTACTGTGTGGTGACTCACAAGAAATGCCAGTTTTTATCATTTTGACTCACAACAACAAAATGTGTCTATCATTAGAGGGGGCTAGTTATTTGTTGGAAGTGTGCTCCTAACTTTACAATTGAAGTTTAAACTTGTAAACCATAACGTTTAGTTTTGTTTAAAACGGTGACTTTATAATATTTGGTCAATATCTATAAAGTGTTGTCTTCTGCAATTGATGTTACAATTTACGAACAATTTATATTCAGAGTTTTTGCTAAAAGTCAACAAACAAACTGAATGGCAATCACTATTTGGAACGTTTTTATTTTAAGAGTGGTGAAACTTATGCAAAAGGTGCTAACATTTGTAGCTGAGTTTTGTTAAGAACATACATTTCAAAAGAAACCATTATTTGGGTGATATCTATTTGAAGTGTGGTCTTCTGACATTGCAGCTAACATAGGTAGCACTCTAATGTTGAGTACTATTTAATTCCACCTGTAGAGACCAATATTTGGATAACTTTAATTTGAAGTGTGGTGTAAATTTGTGCAAACTAAAGCCAATATTTGCATGGCCATTTAATTTGAATTGCTGTCTACCTTCACGCAATGCAGTAAGAATTGCCAATTTTGATCTAAGATGTTGTCAAATTTGTGTAAAAGTCTCTAGTACTGGTGTAATATTAGCAAAGTGGTCCAAGTCAGACAAACATGTTCACCATTTGTGTGATTTGAACTTCTAGTGTGGTCTGATACAGTATGTTTGCAGTCAAATATTTGCACAACTTTCATTTAAATCAAAATCTAGTAATTGGAGTAAACATTTTCATAATTTTCATTTAAATTGTGCTCATTTCTTTGTAGAACATGGCTAAATATTTGTATTGTTTTAAAGTTGCAATATCTACACTGAGACATTTCCAGAATTATGAGTAATTTTATTGAAACTTAAAGTGTGGTCCACACTGTGGGAAGGTAGAGCTAACATTTGTACAGTTAAAGTATAGACAAGTTATACAAATTTAAAGTCTGGCCAATTTTCTTCTACAATGAGAATGTTTAAATAACATTCATTTTGATGTGTAGTAAAAATCACTGTTATGTGTTAGAATATATCTGTACAACTTGAAGTTTTAAGTTTAATCACAAGAAAGAACAACAGCAATCTAAAGCAGGGTGGGGCCCTAGGAAGGGGATGGGGTGGGGGTAGGGTTGGGGTGAGATTTGTACTATGTAGTTATAAACTTTCATCACTGGGATAGCGACTTGGGCACTATGACAGAAATACTACATTGTACATATTTTGGCTGTTAAATGAAAACTTAGATTTGTAAAACTTTAATTTGTAATTTGTAGAAATGCTTGTATCACAGAAATGGTTTAAAGGTATCAGTTGTTTCATATTCATGTAAATATCTATTTATGATATTGAGGTTATATGCCGACAAAACTAAAAAACTTACTGAAAATATGGCACTTCTGCCAATTAATTCTGACAAACTACAACTAACTAGTTAGAATGTGTGTTCCATTCTTAGAAATACCTATTTATGATATTAATGTTATTACATGCTGACAAAAATAAAAATTTACTAAAAAAATGGAACTCCAGCCAATAAATTGTGACAAACTAACTAGTTAGAATGTGTGTCCCATTCTTGGAAATACATATTTACAATATTAAGGTTGCATGTATGCCAAGAACCAAAATGAATTGGTGGCACAATGGAAGTACTGCCAATAAAGTCTGACTAACAACCCAGCCATAAGCATTAACTTATTTCATAGCCAATGATCTCTTGTTGTTAAACTACCACCACTTCAAAAACCACAGAAACATAGACAATGGATTTGTTAGAGAGTTCAGTTCAAGGAGTCACAGAAAGACGGCAATTCTACGTCTATTGACCAAGTGGTGTATATATTACAGAATGGTAATGAACACTGAGTTTTTTTCTAAAGAATTCTTGTTTAGTATGCACTGCTGGGAGACGTTTATATTACTGCTACAAGTGGTCAACAAATACCCTAAGGATATGCAAAACAAGATCAGTCTACAAAGAGAAATAGTCACAACAAATATTTATAAATTATGCAAACATTGAAAGAAAAGAATGGTATGTGTGGTACTGGGGTACTTTAACATGACTAGTTAGACACTATTTAATTTTGAAGTCTGTCTGCAAAATGGTTGACGTCGTCAATAGACAACTGTTGTATAGTTACTTTGTTCTGAGTAAAATAGTGTAAATACAACAACCTACAAACTATGTAGGACTGAAATAGAAAAAATGCAATTCTAGGGGAAATATTTGGGTAAGAGAAAGTGATTCAATATGCACCTGTGTCTAGTTTACAACTATGTATTATTAACACAAGAAGGACTGTAACTATGATCACAATACAATGAACTGTACTACTGATATCTCAGTGGTTTTACAGCCATATGTGAGTTATTCCATACACAAGCCAAGTTACTGTCTTCGACCAGAAAATATGGATACTATACCCTGGTCGTTCTACATCACGACAACCTGAGTCTGGTGCTACAATGCTTGAAAAATATGAGTCAAACGTTCTAAATCGCCATTATTTGTCTCAATTTTGCATAAATTATGCTTGAGGAGGTATAATTATATTATTGACCAATATTTTTCTCATTCTGCCCGAAATACTTGTGAGCTAAGGGTTCTCACTACTTGTCTAGTGACTTGCAGTGACAGGGCCCCTTAGGTCACAACTATTTTCCAGCAGAATAATGAAAAATATTAGGGAATAATAACTAAAATAAATGTCTCAGGATTTGACCGAATTTTCACTGAAATCTATCCTGATCAAAACTAGAGTTGTATGACCTTAATCCTTTGTGGAAAGCAAACTCAAAAAACATAATTACAAAATCATGATCATCGTAATTATTCATTTTTACACTATTTACACTAAAAAAAGTAATCAATTATACAAATGCAATTAAATACATCACAAAATCTATTGTAATTAATGCAAATGAAATGAAATGAATGGAATATGTGTATCTGCATTTTAATCATATGCAAATTATCTCATTTGCATAAAAGTTTAAAGTTTGACATCAGGGCCATGTATATCCTATATTCTATGATACTATAATCTAGAGTGAAGAAGTTTGTAAAGTCACTGAATGTTGACCAGACAAAGGTATGCTCTGTTACAAGTGTTGGACATTTAGTGAACATACGCTTTGTTTAGTTAGTTGTTAGTAACTTAACTCTTACCTACCATCCTGTGTGTGTGTTCTGCAAAGGTTTACAATTTCACTGTGTATGTTCTATTAGTTGATTTAGTCAAGGCATAAAAAGCTGCCAATGCAATTATACCCATATCCTTTCTCAATTACAGCTTCTATTTTCATGCATTTCAGTTCATGTTTACTACATTCGTCTTGTTCCCTTTTCTCTGTGGTGAGTTTTCTCCTAGCTCCAATTCCCCAGGGTCAGGATCAGTTACAAGGCCAATATGATAGTTAAATACTGCTATTGACTAAAAGCTAATAATGAGAATGAAAAATACAATTTAGAAATAGAAGAAAGGTCATGAACTTGAGATGGGGTACTATTTTAAGTTTAGTTTATTAAAAATTTCAAACTCTTATTTTCGTAATATTTCAAATTTGGAAAATCCTGGGGGATCAATCTTGCGTTGAGTTCCATACCGTTCAACATAATTTGGTGACGAACCCTCTAACAAAGAGTCTGGGAGGGTCAAGTAATATAACTTTCTGAAGTTTATCAATAATTTTGGTGAAGTCATGTCACAAAACCTAAGGAACATACAGATAGATTTTACCTACTTAATTAATACATATATGATTGTATAAGTGTACATCTCTACAAATAACACTGTGTGTAATTTTTTCAGTATCGGCTACATGTAAAAGAATCAATTTCATGGAATAACAGTTCATGATATTAAAATTTTTAGACTCCAGTTCACAATTTATTGTTTTGATTGAATTAGATTTTAAAAGAAAACTAAATGTAACCTAAATATACATGTGTTTATACGTTCCCTCTCACAGACAAATAGATGCCTCACAGATATTTCTCAGTTTAGACAACGAGAATGCAAATATTTTCATAAAACTAACATCGCCGGACAACTCTGGTTTAAAGTACACTCAGTTCAGTGAAAAGATCATCTAGGAGCAAATCAAATCATGGTTACAACACTTTATTTGCATATTGACTACTGAAATACTCAAATTTGCATAAAAATAACTTTCAGTATGGTTTAATTTGCATAAAAATTGCTTTTGGTATGGTTGAATTTGCATAAAAAGATCCAAAAGTACAAATGTACAGACAGATAGTACTGATATCTAGTAAAGAACCTGTCACACACAGCAAACAAGTACATGAATGTTTTTAGGCCAATTCATCCATCATACTGACAACTTCACCATTGGCATATATTGTTCAGGAAAAACAAACATGTCGACATCCATGTATACATCAATATGCAATCTGCGTACACTAGTCTCCCAGACACTTTCTTCTGGCATAAATCAAAGCAAAGGAAACAGACTTATTGAAGACAACATGCCACACTTGTTCTCAGTAACTATGGAACCTTTCAATCACTCTTTTCAAGTTTTGACAAGGGAGTCGTTCAGGAAACACACGCCACTTCACGGCCACAATCGGTCTGAATGAGTAAGAAAAAAAGACAACTGACAGGTTCTTGAACTGTTGATGTGATTGAGTAGAGAGAGTTGGAAAATATCAAACAGTGTGGAGAGATCTTAAAAGTTTATTTCATCGTCACTATCAGCCCTAAATACGTGACTCCAACACTACAATATTTTATTGTAAACCTGTCCACCAAAACAATTCAGACTGAAAGGACCATGTAGCACTTCTTGCATGGACTACTAATAACAATAAGAATAAATACTAAAGGTGGAGACATTCCAGCAATACAACCATACAATCATTTTACATTTCCGGCGATGGTTCTTTCAAATCAACAGTTTATTCATACAAGTAGTCACGGCCCTTACTGAGTAAATAAATATAAAACAAACGAATGCAACGCTATGCCACATACCAACATAAAAACTGAAATGTAGACATAACAAAGCTATGTCATGGATAAGAATTTATAGCATTTACATGTTTTACAAACTGTCTAGCTCACAAGGTCTACAAGTAGACTATAAGGGATATTGGCAATGAGTAACTTTGTTGGTTGTGGCAAATTCGCACAAACTCTACATTTATCTCATAAGTTCTACAAGCCTGGGAACTGTTTTCTTCAAAGAGTACCTTTGGCAGTTGCTGCCATTTGACATAAAATGTGTTACTCATAAGTTCTACACATGTGTGAAGACATGTGGAGATTTTTTTCTCAATTGTCTACAAGTACTTTTTACAGCTGTTGCCTTTTTTACAGAAAATATGTACCATAGATGGATAATAAATTCTATAATTTTGGAGACTCATTCACCAATGAGTATCTGTGGTACTAGCTGCCATTTTACAGAAATATATGTACATGTATCCCATAATATGAATTTCTTCTACACATTGTTGTATTTCCTCGATTGGCAATGCCAGGACCTTGCAACTATTTTACAGAAATATATGTATCCCATAATACTAATTTGTTCTACATGTTGTTGTTTTTTCTCAATTGGCAATGCCACGATCTTGTAACTATTTTACAGAATATGTGTCCTATTATAATACATGTACATGTAAGTTGGTATCCTGTCATAAGTTCAAGAAATTTTGGGTTGTACTCTCCACTAGCAACTGGTGTTCATGGTTGCAATGTTAATAACCTAAACAATATGATCTGGTAAACACCTCCAAGTTCAAACTTAAAATCTTAAAAACAAACTCTGGCAATTAACTGACAAAGTTTGCAAGAATTAACACTTTAAAGAGACAAAAATATGTCTCTTCCATTTACATGGGGAATAACTTCAATAAATCTGCTATTGTTACCAAAATTTGTTTATGACAGGAAATCTATGGTTTCCTGTGGTTAGTAAAGGTTACTAAAATAAAACCAACAATTCCGGGTACAGGACATACGTGTCTGAAATTAGACAACTTAACTATGTCGACTGTTTTGTTCACGAATAATACGTCTGGAATTATCCATGACTAGTAGAAGCAATTAAAAGACACACCTAGAATAGACAAGAGTTGTCTACGTCCATATATCAATAGTTCTCTCTTATCAGAAGTTTCAGGGTCATGTTGACAAGTGACATCTAGATAACCTCTAGATTCTTTTGTAAGGAGAGGTTTAGTCAGTCCCTCCTCAGTTAATATAACTCAATGTATTTTCACCACAAAGAGCAGTACGTAGGTAAATTTTAACAGAGTTCACATGATACATGTATTTTACCAACATTCTACATCATAATTATGGTATTATAGAAATGTATACCTGTAATAAGTAATAAAGTTTTAACTTCTGTAGCTTAAAGGACTTGTCAAATTTTCCTTATCAACCCCCAATTTGACATATTCCGAAATCCATGTTTCCAAATTAGTTCATCATTATGGTTGGATTGACAGTAATTTTCATAATAAACTCCTCTATTTATGCAAGTTTTATCACATTTACTTCCTAGATGTTAGTCTTACTTGTTTTCTCCACCAAAAGTATGGAAATTTATGATGTATGGAAATTTATGAAGCTTTAACAGATTTCCCCCTCCCCCCTCCCCCCTCCCCTCCCCTTCCCCTCTGTTACTACGTTCTCTGCCAAACGTATGGTACAAGGTATTGAAAACTATGCAAGTCTTAGCAGATTTCCCACCTCTGTTACTATGGTTCCTTACCAAAAGTTATGATACAAGACATTGAAATTTATACAAGTTTTACCAGATTTCCCTCTCTGTTACCAGGGTTCCTGTCTAAATTATGGTACAAAGTATGGAAATATATGCAAGCCTTACTAGACCCCCCCCCCCCCTTAAAATTTCTTTCACGTTCCAACACACGGCTTTAAGGATGGGCAAGCAGGTGAAATTCAGAATCCATACCAAGAATGTCTTGGTTCAAAGTTTTACATTGTAAAGGATCAATGAATTCATTTACTGTTTATTTTTGAGATGTGTCCTAGATCTTATTAACATTTTTGTGGCTGTAATTTGAACTGGAAAGTATACTTAAGTGAGCACACCACAGCCTAACTACAAAATGACGCAAAGAATAGTAATGCCTTTTACAGATTTCCAAATGAGGTAAATTTTTCAGTGTATGCTGATAGTACTTCTTACAGCTTGTTAGGTAAAGTGTTTTAAATCCAAAAAAGTTGAAGATAGCTGACATATTGGGTTTAACCTTTCAAAGTGGCTATTAGAGTGACATTTCAGGATTTTAACACTTCAAAGTTTAGAACCCAAGTCCTCATACTACTGAAGTTGTGTGAGATCAACATCTACATATACATTCTTACACATTATGTCTCTATAACATTAGCATTGCCTTGAAGTGTAGCAGTTAAAGGCCACTCATACTTAATTCTTTGTTTCTAACCATAACATTAGCATTGCCTTGAAGTGTAGCAGTTAAGGCCACTCATACTTAATTCTATGTTTCTAACCATAACACCTTAAAAATGTTGGGTTAATCGGTCGGTTAAAAATTTTAACTAACAAGTTTAAAAAAAGTTAGTATACATGTATGTATATGTTGGTGATTCTTTCAATTCATAATTATATTTTAACATTCTGAATGACTTAGATAAATGGAAATTAAAGTAAGTAGGTAACTTTGAACCACTAGTTTTATCAACATTCCCAAATCAGCAATAAATGATAATTTTCACTCAAACACACACTTAAGTGGGAATGCCATTGTACAATCAGTGATGTGATTTTTTCCTAATCCTGCCATAGAGGGCATCAATTTTTTTTAATTATTTCACCATATTGAAGGAATAAAAGTCAGTCATATCATGAGAAACACAGAATTAAATAAATTCACCCTAACATGAATATATGTACTGTATTTTACATATTTTACAAAAGATAATTTTTCACACTTTGGAGCACCTTTTTTCAGACCAATCAAAAACAGATGTTCTTGCTACAGTGCACATCACTTTAATATGCAAATAAATTAATGTGTTTACTCACACTTAATTAAATTAAATAAACATTTATTCCACAATTACCTGTACTCTACTTAATGTAATTTACTTGTTAAATTGATTGTACATTCATTCCTACATGAATCTGATTTATTTTTGAACAAAAATGTTTCACCTACATGCGTTACCCTAGAGTCATATAAACGTTCACAGTAATTAACTTATTATCATTCAAAAAAAGTCTAAATTCAACCTGATTTCCCTCTCTGTTACTCACAATCCTTGTCTCTTAGTAAAAAACACTGACATTTTTGTTATTGTGACAAGCATGTGATGATAAATTAAGGATGCCTTCTTTACTCTGTAGAAAGCTACAATAACAGGTTAATTAAGCTGACTTCTTTGCTAAAAGTCAGTGATGCAGAAAGGAACTGAAGGTGAAACTACATCAGAACACAACTGTGGAATGTCCTAATGAGAAAAAACAGATATTCTTTCACTTTGTGACATATATACAGCAAAGAGAATTCCACATTCTTAGGGGTCACCTCAAAATTCCACCTTTTTTTGCTGACAGAGAATAACTGTCTCTTGTTTACTATCTATGCATATAATTATGATTTGATGTCCTTTTAATTGTTTGGCCTTTGTGGTGAATTATGGGTTGGTTTTAATTCAGTGATTAGGCATGTAGGGACCTTCTCATAATCATTGATCACTATGAAATAGACATATCTTGGAATTCCAGGAAAAAACATGACTTAACAATAACAAATCTTTGTTTATGTATTCAGTAATCCAATCAGTCTTGATGTGTGTCTGAATTATAATGTACTTCAAATATCAAAACATATATATTATAATAACTCTCACTTAAAATGTCACAAATTAGCAACTCAGCAAAACAATGCAACTTTTGCACAGTTTTGAAATTAGTGGGCATCTTTAATTTTTATTCCTCTATTTGTGATGGGGTATAAATATATGGTTCACAATATTATAGATTGAATCTTAGTTTAAAGTTCTATATTTATTGGATTTACAGACTATAGTCTGTTTATGGCACTGTCGAGATATATCGTTAGCTCATCATACCTCCTAGCCCTCGCTAACAACTTACAATGTATCTGGACAGCTCCATAAACAGGCTTTACAAACAAAATCTGGCTACAAGTTACAACATCAAAAACGAGTATGGCAATTGTATCTTTAACACCAATGCAATTTGTGAAGCTTCACTGTCTATCAACTATTCATATCAGTTGTACTAAGTTGTTATAAAATGTAATACGCTGAAATGAAAAGAATTTCCTTTACAGATTGCTGGTATCCAAGCAGCCAGTCAGAGTTTTACTATCTTGTACTTGAAGGCATAATCCATACATTTCAACGTTGCTGTTCTCATGCCATGAAATCAGCTGGCCAAGACTAATAGGTAAAAACCAAGTACACAGTTCCTGATGTAAAAGATTTTGTCTGAGATCTCACAGTCTTGTATCATAATCCTGGTAAGCACATATGCTGACATCATTTTTTTATATATTTTTTATAACTATCTGCATTTTTTTATTGGATACATTGATATACTTTGTACATGTATTGGAATACAATGTCAGCTGAATCCTATCACATATATATATATATATATATATATATATATATATATATATATATATATATATATATATATATATATATATATATATATATATATATATATATATATATATATATATATATATATACATATATATATATATATATATATATATATATATATATATATATATATATATACACACACACACACATATACATATACATATACATACACACACACACACACACACAAACACACAAACACACACACACACACACACACACACACACACAC
Organism: Glandiceps talaboti; assembly: GCF_964340395.1. NCBI lineage: Eukaryota > Metazoa > Hemichordata > Enteropneusta > Spengelidae > Glandiceps > Glandiceps talaboti. The sequence continues at coordinate 943,661 of NC_135562.1, read as the reverse complement.
ACACACACACACACACACACACACACACACACACACATACACACATATATATTGTTTAGGGCAGTAAGATGGTACAACTTAACACAATTCCCCATTATTTTACTATAGTTACCAGATATGTTTGATCTATAGTTCTTAAATTTAACTTCTATGCCTGGTAGTCAGAAATTCATAAAGTGAAGTTTCAGTTTTAGCGCTGCCAGACAACTTTTCTCACCCACGCTTTATCCTTATCTGACATGGGCCTTTAAATCAGTTCTTTGTAACAATGAGACGGATATTACAATCATGGAATTTTCAGACTCCTTTCTCAGTCAATCAAACCACTCAGAGTTTTTATGATTAAATTTGATTAATTTCTATGATTAAATTTGATTAATTTCTATGATTAAATTTGATAACAATCCTCTAAATATCATAAGATAAGTTTGTAACAGTTTTCCCTAGTCAAAAACCTTGGTTAAACTATTCTAGTATGCTGGTTAATGTCAATACATGTCTTCTATCACATTACAATTGTCTTCATTATTAGAACAGTTGATTGCATTGCAGGGGTTTCTTTGATATTTTTTATATGTATAATAAATTATGTCATCGGACAATTAATATATGTTATATCTAAATACCAGGTTTGAGTCCAGTTAACTGCAAGTAGTTGTTAAAGTGTGCTTCAGTAAGTAGAATACTGCAAGTATCTTTCAAATATGCAGCAAAAATCTATGCCCATAAATATATAAACTCAGCTTGTGCCCCTTCAAGTTTAAGCTATCAATACTGTCATATCATCATAGCTATATATTCCCATAATCTATATATATATATTTTTATGAAATTGATATCAAAAACTGTAAAGGAATCTTTGGATATGACATGCCAGATACCAAATGCCAGGCCACACAAACTAATTCATATGTTTCTCCATTGGAATTTGAGTAAGATTCATAACTTGTGACTGAGTATAATCTCTTTATGACTTATGTTATGGTAACAAATCCTACCACAAACAATAGACACAATTACTAAGAAAACAAATCGTTAACAAACACACAACAAAAGTTGCAATTCATGTTATATTCCCAGCATAGACTCTCCACTTGGTGGAGGGTCTATATGATCCCAGGCTGTCCAGCTAAATACAATATTGGTCTGATCATGGCCTGGTCTGGCTGCCCTATAAAATGCTAGTACTTTTATCCCGCACTGTATGTTTTTCCCGCCAGGGTTTACACCACCAAATCAATTCCTGAACTGGGGTAAATCATTGTTTATACACAAATGCATTCAACTTGTATGTAGGGGATCTTGTTTTCTCTCCAAACAATCACTTTTGTGCTGCAACTATTATGTAGCCATTGACTGTCATTTGAATGTATATCAATGAATGCAGACCTACCGTGACGGGTCTGTCTGTCATTTTAAATGGGGGAGTATTTTTTATACATTTTAACAATACTTTTGATTTCAAAGCATAGTAAAGCCCCCTTTAGAGAGGCTTTAGTCTTATATACTGTCGCATGAAAGAAATAGCCTTGACTACGCCAGCCCTGCGGACTATTCAAAATAAAATAAAAAGCTCTACTGTACAGTCTACTGACGAATTCAAGGGTCGAGCTCTATATAAAGACATATATATTAGTGTACTTTTTTACAAAAAAAGTTGAGGTCTTCGAACGCGCAAGGTGATTTATCGCTCTCTGAAATCGCTAGCCGACGACCTGTGGTAACTGAGTGCTTAGCATTTAACAGTCTTTTCACACCTACACAAAACGTCTGGCCACCTGCAATCTCATAGACAATACAGAAAGCGTGAATTCTGAATGTTAATGAGTCAATGTTGATATGAGGGATTCTTTCTAATTACGTGCTTTCAATGATCGCGTCTGTCAGGCCTGTCTTTAGCGACTAATCTCTTATTTACGTCAAGACACCGTGACCGATTACATTACCGGTGTTTTTGTAGACATGCATATTTTTACTTCTGCAACTTTACAACTCTTCACACACATGTAGACATTACATCACGTAATAATTTTTCAGTTTTCTTTCGTTTTCATTCATATTTATCTTCCCTCAATGTAGCAGTACCCCACAAGTAACATTCTTTATAGGACCTTGTAATTTCCCCGTATAATTTAAGTATTTCTCTAAATTTGACATGTTGCAAGAAAACAGCGACTCTATGACAACCAAAGATAGCTCTTCAAAAAAATGATGGATTTTTGTTCGTAATATATTGGCCTACCTGTCCGAAATCGATGGTTATATTAACTTCGTTGAAATCCAGACTTCTTGATAAAGGGGGACTTTGCCACCATCGTTCTGTCCCGTCGATCGCGTGATATGCTGGATGAGCTTGAGATGAGCTACTCGGATTGCAGAAATCGCAATACTGCCCCTGTATTAAATTCATATGTCTTTCACCATACAGAGTTTCTGTACCTGTGTTTCCAGTCAACTTACAAAACAGTTCCGGTCCAGCTACTCCTTCTCCACATGTTGAAGTTGCTTCAATAGTTTTCCCTGTCGCAATGTTGAAGTAAGGGGGGTCCAAAATCTGGCCATCGGTCACTGTTTTGAGTCCGATCGCTATAATTTGAAGGTACAGATTGAAAACTACGAGATAACTCGAGCCCGCCATGGCTAGCTAGCTACACAACCTCACTGACCCCAGCTGAGAAACACTTCAAAGTTGTTGCACTCTACGACCTCGCTTTTGTTTTGGACTGAACCATTTATACATAGAGGTGTGGAAGTTTACGGTTGAGAGGTTATCCTCGTGTTGATTCAAATGATATAAATACACCTTTGAATTTACATCTGTAATCCCATTAACAAATATATATAATAAAATATATTAGGATATCCGTGTGAAAATAGAGTGTGAAAATTGCCTAGTTTTCTGTTCTTAGGAAAATTTTAAACCACAGAATATTTTGCTAATTTCATCCTAAAACACACGTGGGTTCAGCAAGGAAGTTCGAAGACGACGCTGTGTACAATCGTGTGAGTTTTATTGAAACTTTCGACTCGAACATTTCATAGGAGGAAAACCAGAATAATTGAAATTCGACTACGACGTTTCCCCCGGAGGTTTCCTCGATGATAAATATTTCATCATAGTCTGGGTCTTTTTAATCCCATTCAAAAGTTTCTATACATCTTAAAATGTAGTTCTAATACTTTCCTGTGTCTTTTTGAATAAAGTATTATATAAAATTGTTCTACCTTCGGTTATCAAATTAACGGATTTAGGGTTGGGACTGAGTTTTGGGTAGGTCTTTCTGATGTGGTGAATACACCTCGAATTATTTTTTATCTGTATTTCCTTCGTTTATTGTCGTTTGTTTTTGATTTTATTGTTCTGAGAGTGATCGCCGCCTTCCCAGATTTGGGTCTTTCTCTGTCTGTATACAACATTATTAAAACCCTACTAAGCCAGGAGTTGGGAGACGGTCAAACGACTTGACATACACAAGTTGATATTAGTTGATATTTATTTTCGATTTTTACTTCACTCCAGCAACAACAACAAAATTGGGGGAAAAACAACCGACAATTTATTTTAAAAAATCGATGTAAATAAACAATCTGGCCGTTTTTTGAACATTTGATTTTACAAATGTAATCAGTTAGGTTTTGTATCAAAATGTATTCCATCATATAACAAGTTGTTTTGAATTGTTATGTTGTGAGCTGACTGAAAGAGTTTTCTCAATTCTCTTATTACCGAGTATATGTCATATGCCTTATCATGATTATATTGTATTGTATATACACGATGCTGCGTCGTGATTGACTTCAAGTTGAAGTTAGCGCTGAAAATATACGCTTCGAGGTTTCCAATACGTCCTTAACAGTTTTTGAAGACGTGTCTGAAACCTCCAATCGTATATTTCCAGCGCTAAGTTGAAGAACATTCGGTATATCATTACTGTGGATATTACTCAAATTCTGATGAGCCGAGGGAGGGCGCTATACCCTATTTCTCTTCATTTATTCCTATCACTTTGCGAGTTAAACCATGGAAAGTGTATTACATTACAATTTGTCTGCGAGAACCATACTCCATGAAATGTGTAGCCTTTCTACTACTTCTTTATTTTTTAACTTTCATCATCATCATCATCATCATCATCATCATCTTCCCACCAAATGAAGAAAAATTTTATTTATCTGTTTTTGTGATTCCTGGTTTCTTTCGTATATAGAGATGAGAAAGTACTACAATCTGATGTCATCATGTAATGAGATAAGTTGGAATATGGAAGATTCACTCAAGTGAAAAAATATCGGAAATTACCAATCAGTTGGAAGATGAAACATCAAATAGTTTACAGAAAGAAATGATGAAAGTACAATAGGTCAAAAAAGACTGGAACATACACATTCAAATGCACACACACACATATATACCCACACACACACACAAACACACACATATATACCCACACACACACACACACACACACAAACACACACATATATACCCACACACACACACACACATATACACACACACCCACACACACACAAACACAAACACACACATACACACACATGTGCACACACACACACACACACACACACACACACACACACACACACACACACACACACACACACACACACACACACACACACACACACATGCACACACGACACATGCATTCAAGCAATGCAAAAATAATAAATGGAAACATTTCTGTTTAGCTGAATGTCGACAATACACTTATGACCTAGGAATGAAATACAGCACATATTTAGTACACTCTTATCCAATGTATTTATTTCAATAAACAAAAGCATACTACTAGTATAGCAAAGATGCTTGACAGCTTGTCACTAAATCAGCCTAGAACATAAGTTTTAATGTTAACTACAAGTTACCTGGATATGATACTTGTCAAACATTGGCTTTATACCTACAACAAGATTATTGTTAAAATAACTCAATACAGTATCTTTTACCTTGGTTGGATTACTATAGTAGCTGATAACTGTCAACTGTTTCATTTTCGTTCAATGTTTTTGTTCTGGTCAGCAAGTAGGTACAATATACCACAGTCCTCAGTAATTTTACCTTGTTTCCCAAACAAAATGATGGTAGATTATATGGGAAACTACACAACTGTTACCTCTTCCCCTTCTGTCACTGGGTTTCCAAAACAAACCTGGTAAAATTGCTCACTTTTGAGCTGTGTTTTCCCTATAAACACTCCATTATCTTGTAGGTAATATAGTTGCACACTGTATATTTGAAAAGTAAGATATCTCATGTTGTGTGACTATTTTACATATATATGCATATATTTTCATTATGTAATAATTTCATAATTTCCAATATTCAGAAATCTTCATAAAATGTTAACTCCAGCTTAAGTTTAATTAGTACAACTTGCTACAAGATTTCAAACACTGATAAGACATTTAACATCGACATTCAACGTTGACGAAAGACTAATTATGTGAGCAGCGCCCTCTATGTTAAGGACTCGAGTTTCATTCGTTTACATGATCACTCCTCTCAAATCAGGCATTGGTGACACTCGTATCGTGTACATGTTAGGAAAACTGTCTTAGAGGGTGGAGTTTATGATATTAATCAATTCTTTCCATCACTTTTTTATGATGTTGATATTTATAGAGTAACAGCAGTGTTGTTGACCTCCCTGGCAAGCTTTATGGCTTATAGTATGTGATGGTTAGAATGGCATATGAGGTGTTGCAACAACTGATTACAATATATTATCAAGTTTAGACAACATTTACTGTTTATCTAAACCTTATATAAGTCTAATGATACTGAAATAGTAAAACATGCAAGCTATAATTCCTAATATTCAGTATTTGTCCTACCAGAAGATCTATGCATTAAAACACTAAAGCTAAGATTAGAATACAATATCTTTCACAACAGAAATTACACAACTTACTAAACCTTTCTTTTCTAACCTTATCAGGAGATTTCTAGTCAATGTTTTTTTACTACTAATACAGAAAGTTCTCAAGCCATGAATCTCGTAAAAATTTTGACCCAAAGCCATCATAAACTGTATAAAAATAGTATACATGTAACTAGAAATATCCTAATATTCAGTCTTTTATCAACCTCTTTCTGAAATTTGAATTATAATTTTTCAGGATTACAACTAACAACATATAGGCATAATCTATACCAAGATTTTGTTAAGATTATAACCAATAAAGTAGGCATTCCTAAAATACAGTGTTTTGGTCCGAGTGTAGAGCTGTAAACTGGAAATGATAACTGTATTCTTATTTGTATGGATCGAGGTCTTGCAAAGTAGTTTTGCAATGTTTACCCTGTATCCTTAGTTACTGTATCCTTGGTTACAGCATATTTGTATTTCTACTCAAACAAACGGCCATACATGGCTGGTTGTAATATGGCTGCATTTTGGCTGAGTAATGGTTATCATGTATGGTATCCTCGGTTACAGTATCCTTAGTTACAGTACAGTAGAAAACCAAAACCTAGTCAAAGTCACATTTGCAGTATGGCTGCCTTTTGGCTGAGTAATGGTTATCATGGATGGTATCCTCGGTTACAGTATCCTTAGTTACAGTACAGTAGAAAACCAAAACCTAGTCAAAGTCACATTTGCAGTATGGCTGCCTTTTTGGCTGGGTAATGGTTGTCATGGCTGTTTATTTTGGCTGATTTGTCATAGATGGTTGTCAAATTGATAGAGAGCTTATCTGACTCTAACTGAAAGTCTGCCTGTAAGTGGTTGAATTTTGAATGCTTAGTCACTTGGAAAATGGCTGTAAATGCTGCCTTTTTGACTGCACTGGCACTGTATTGAATAGAACTGTGGCTGAAAAAAGTGAGTTATAACACTATAAAGTCTCTCAGCATAAAGAAATGCTTCCTACTTTTCAAGTGCAAAGTTTCTCAGTTCTTCCTTGGTGACAGAATTTTACAAAATGGAGTCACTATGACTCATCACAGTAACAGACTCCTATATGAATTGATAAAGTCTGCATCTATCAAATCTGTACAAACTTCAGCCCAAACAAAAATACATCTTACATTTTCAGTTTAACAGCAATTACTAAAATCCACAACTGAAAGATACAACATGTCATTCTGCCCTATCAGCCAGTACTCAGACTGGTCTGGATGAATGACATGGTGTATCTTACAGTCTATCTAAAATCCACAACAGAAAGATACATGAATCAAACTCAGTCAACATTTTATGGTTTGATAGTGGCTGCTTCTTCAAATGCCTTGATGAAAGCATCGACCTCTACGTGACCTCCAAACATTTGTTTGCCATTCATGAAGTAAGTTGGTGAAGCTGTAGAGAAAAATAACAAAATAAAGCTCACGTAAGAAATCATTATAAACATTATCATGCAAGTCATCTTCCATGGTTGTATAATGTTAAAGTTCATATCATTAATTAAAGTGCTCGTGAAATAATGCTGGTATATTCATTGTTCATAAACTTTTAATTTTGAAAACCCCCTATGTCACCTGTATTTCTCAACTTCAATTACAATGACTTAGCTCTTTTCAGAACTGTTGCATTTCTACTTGTCTATCCCTATAGTAACTTGACCCCTTATGTCACTTTTATTTATACCAGCCTCCACTTCCAGTGATGAGCCCCTTATGTCATTTGTCATTCTCCTTGTCTTGAGAAAAGACCCCTTATGTCATTTACAATTTAGTCAATGTATCATTGAAACTATTGGACAATAACATCCAAAATATACATTAGTGCTGTATTGAATGTTAGAGATCACCATTATACTAGTGAATCAGTTTATGTTTTTATACTGGTACCATCTATATTATCAAATATCATACCACTAGTAGTAGTACATGAATTATGTATTTATACATGCAGTATGGATGATAGACACTGACAGACATAAGGGACAATCGCATAATGTCACACAAGCTACATAAACGAACTTCATTCATTTAGGACAAACCCCCTCTCCCCTCCAACTACACAAATGTTCACAAGTACAACATTGACACATTTATATATGATGTAAACTATGATGACAATTGTAACGGTCACACCACTATGATAAATGTAATGTAAAAACATGATGGTAAACACATTAATATACTACCAGAAACCCAGCAGTGTAAAAATCACATGAAAAAATAAATTTTAATCAACTCATCAACAGCTCAGCAGTAAATACAGAACCTGTTATCATTGAAGGTGGGAAAGTTCTTGAAATTTGGTTAGAAGTGTGAAAATGAAGTTCAGTAATCACACTGACACCAGACCCTTCCCTGCCCCCCCCCCACCCTGAACGTAGTTCATTTACTGACCTTGTGTGACATTGTGTTATCACACCATATCAATGGTTTAAATTTGATAAACAAGATAGACAAACTTGGAAACAAAAGAACATGCATTGTATATCACATAGAAATCTTTTAATTTAGTTTTCCCTTTCATAAAATATCATGTCCATCATTCAAATGGCCTGAGCGGAATGGGCCAATATGTTAATGTAACTCCACTTGTATGTTTAGACAATTAGGATAAATGCACTCATCAAATGCCTCAAACTACACATACAATAAAGTACTTACATTTTACTCCTTTGTTACGCCATTCTTGAGCAATGTCTCTCACTTCCTGTAATTTTGCCGAGTCATTCAGTAAGGCTTCAGCCTTAGATCTATCCAAACCAACCTTCTCAATACACTGCAGTAAGAAATCTGTCTGCAGCAGACCATCAGGAGGACCATCGGTGAAGTAGGCCTGCCAAAATATAAGGCTTATTTAATATCTATACACTGCAGTAAGAAATCTGTCTGCAGCAGGACATTTTAATATCTATACACTGCAGTAAGAAATCTGTCTGCAGCAGGACATTTTAATATCTATACACTGCAGTAAGAAATCTGTCTGCAGCAGGACATTTTAATATCTATACACTGCAGTAAGAAATCTGTCTGCAGCAGGACATTTCAACATCTATACACTGCAGTAAGAAATCTGTCTGCAGCAGGACATTTCAACATCTATACACTACAGTAAGTAATCTGTCTGCAGCAGGACATTTCAACATCTATACACTGCAGTAAGTAATCTGTCTGCAGCAGGATATTTCAACATCTATACACTACAGTACTTCATCAGTTAATCATTTCACAGCATGTATTGATAACCACCTCAGAACAGTAAGGGGTCATTAAAAGCCTCAATGGCTTCCTACCCCATGTAAATTCACGGTAAATTCAGTAAATCTATACACTGCAGTAAGAAATCTGTCTGCAGCAGGACATTTCAACAGCTCTACACTGCAGTAAGAAATCTGTCTGCAGCAGGATATTTCAATATCTATACACTGCAGTAAGAAATCTGTCTGCAGCAGGACATTTTAATATCTAGACACTGCAGTAAGAAATCTGTCTGCAGCAGGATATTTCAACATCTATACACTGCAGTAAGAAATCTGTCTGCTGCAGGCCATTTCAATATCTATACACTGCAGTAAGAAATCTGTCTGCAGCAGGATATTTCAATATCTATACACTGCAGTAAGAAATCTGTCTGCAGCAGGATATTTCAACATCTATACACTGCAGTAAGAAATCTGTCTGCAGCAGGACATTTTAATATCTAGACACTGCAGTAAGAAATCTGTCTGCAGCTGGACATTTTAATATCTAGACACTGCAGTAAGAAATCTGTCTGCAGCAGGATATTTCAACATCTATACACTGCAGTAAGAAATCTGTCTGCAGCAGGACATTTTAATATCTAGACACTGCAGTAAGAAATCTGTCTGCAGCAGGATATTTCAACATCTATACACTGCAGTAAGAAATCTGTCTGCAGCAGGACATTTCAATATCTATACACTGCAGTAAGAAATCTGTCTGCAGCAGAACATTTCAACATCTATACACTGCAGTAAGAAATCTGTCTGCAGCAGGACATTTTAATATCTAGACACTGCAGTAAGAAATCTGTCTGCAGCAGGACATTTCAATATCTAGACACTGCAGTAAGAAATCTGTCTGCAGCAGGACATTTTAATATCTAGACACTGCAGTAAGAAATCTGTCTGCAGCAGGACATTTTAATATCTAGACACTGCAGTAAAAATTCTGTCTGCAGCAGTTTTAACACTAGGGTACTGCCCAGTGGCCACCATTCAACAAATTTACGAATTCATTTGGCCCACTATTAATAAAATTGAGATCCATACACTTTTATGCCAAAATGATACATGAATTTTAAATGATTCTTAACATAAGTCTAAATTTAAACCCTGCTAATCATAGACAGCTGGTATGCTGGTTTGTAAAACATGCAGTACAATTTATTGCATAACTGTATCCTACTAGTCTGGGTATAAAACACTCTATGACTATTAATTTGAAATAGTTCTCTGATACTTTTCTTGTTACAATTACAAGTAACCTAAGGGGTATTGTCAGTTTGATTGGAAGACATGACTTGACAAATTACAAGTAACCTAAGGGGCAATATCAGTTTCATTGAAAGACATGACTTGACAAATTATAAGTAAACTAAGGGGCATTGTCAGTTCGATTGGAAGACATGACTTGACAAATTAAAAGTAAACTAAGGGGCATTGTCAGTCTGATCAGAAGACGTGACTTGACAAATTACAAGTAACCTATGGGGCATTGTCTGTTTGATGGGAAGACATGACTTGGCAAATTACAAGTATTTTCCAGCACCAGCCTCCCTAGCATACCTTAAACATGTATTCCTGGAGCTCATCTTGTTTTTTACCACCACCAGCCTCCCTAGCATACTCCATTAAAACATGTCCCTTGGTTGGGTTTGGTAGGATATCAGACTTTCCAGTAAAATCAATACCAACTGAATCTCCAATGTCCTTCAGTCTTTGTGGCACTCTGGAACAAAATAAGGAAAAGAATGTTACTCTGTTTCTGTCTAAAATGTTAAGTGTGTGTGTGTGTGTGTGTGTCTGTGTATGTATGTGTGTGTGTCCCTGTGTGTGTGTCTGTGTGTGTCTCTTGTCTGTGTTTGTCTACATTGGGATTACTATATATACATGCATGCATTTGTAAACTATGTATACTTATATTAAAATGTATGGTGTGCATATACTAATACACGTATGGTTAGGTGGGTGGTTTGTATAAGTGTGTCTGTGAGTGTGTGTCTGTATGTCTGTATGTATGTATGTATGTATGTATGTATGTATGTATGTATGTATGTATGTATGTATGTATGTATGTATGTATGTATGTATGTGTGTGTGTGTGTATGTATGTATGTATGTATGTATGTATGTATGTGTGTGTGTGTGTGTGTGTGTGTGTTTGGAGAGAGTACAGATTTATTCATATGTTAGTCTTGATATCACTTTAATATTCAAAACATTCTGAAAGGTCAACTGTCAAAGTTCAAAGTTCATCTACTAACCTTGGTGACCCAGGGGCTGGTGCAGGCTTTGGAAATCCCTCATCTGGTGTATCAGGCTTGATATAGTAAGGCTCCCAATACCAGCTAAACTCATACTTGTCTGTAAAAAATCAACACAAATATTATGGTTTTCTATCCCTCCTAGATATTTACCAAAACTACACTAACTTACAACAAAAAATGTGCATTTGTAAAATTTTGAATTTAAATCCTGTTGTACAGAAAATTAATGAAAAATGGAAAAGGGATTCTAAAAGTGCACTCTAGTACTGAGCAAATATAGCTAACATATATGGGCATGTTAAGGGAAACAAAACATCTTGTTTCTTGAACACAAACACGTCATGGGCACGTTCGATTTGCACAATCATGGTTGTGATCGATAAATCATGATTATGATCGTGCAAATCAAACACACCCTGGTGAATAATCCCCTGCCAAATGGTGCCCCCTGGTGTCAAAAATATACAATCTTTTGTCGTTCTAATAAACAGAATGACTTGCAAAGTGTTTTTATTCCATTCATTATTCATCATGGAATGAAGGGTGAGGTCATACAGACTACCTTGGTTAAATTTCATTACTTTCTTGCCTTTTTTTTCACATGTGAAAAAAAGTTTTTGCCTAAATAATCAATTTGCCTCCTGCTGGATTCTTTCATTTATTTCTATAAAAAAAAAAAAAAACCACCATAATGTTGTCTTTTATGCACTTTCGTTTGTGACTATGATAGTGAAGTGACACACAGAGTCAGTATACAATAGACAATTCTTATGATCAATTAGAGACTAGACGGAAAATAACGGGTGTGTCAACAGAGATATCCAGGGAGAAAATAGATACTACATGTGTGTTACCAGCTCCAAATAATGCGGGTTCTTATCAATATGTCATTACACACTCAGTTTTGCCCGTTGTATAACAATATGCGGGTGGTGTTGACGATCCGTTGACTGATCATGTTACTGCAGTTACGCTGGGTGTGTTATTCCATGGTACAACGAGAATGCCTTGCCACGATATCATGCACAGACAACGTTGTGACAATATAGCCAGCTGCAATAATTGTAGCGTTTGTTGTGATTTTGAGTGGGGTTTCTTCTATTTTTGTGCTTTTTTTTCGTTCCGATGTTTAACTGTTTGCTTCCAGTTAAACATCGGAACGAAAACAAGCACGAAATCAGAAGAAAAAACCTCAAAGTCACAGCAAACGCCACAATGCAGTACTAACCTTGAGTTTTCGCAATGGCAGCCGTCCTATTTCTCGTCCCGATCCAACACCAAGGTCAGGGAATATCGCCGACTATTTTGATGTCGATTACAGGTTTTGATGCCATTCTGTTGATATATCTGATAAACGTGGCTGCAAACAGTTTGGATGTGATGAACGAAGTCCTGCACACAAATGATAAGTAATGGAAAATTGCGCTGGTGCCTAATAAAGACCCCTCAAGTCGGCGAGTAAAATAATGGGGTTACGCTAGGTCAGACCTCTAATACGAGATAGACTGGAGATGTCTCTTTTGGAGATACACGTGTACGACGTGACACACAACGATAGCATGTGACCTTGGGTCTATGAGGGTCTAGGGGCAGGAGGGACTCGTTTTACATCATTTTAGTGATATCTTTTGCTACATTTTACCACAGGCACTCGAATCAATCTGTCTGATTTATTTTTAAATATATAGTAAATAAGAGCTCTTGTTTACTATACATTTTTATAAAAATCATAAAGATTGATTCGAGTGCCTGTGTATTCTATCTTCAAGGCGTGTAGTATCATTAATACAGTGACCATAAAAGGCAGATAAAATGTTTAGGAATATTCATCATTTTATGATAGGTAGCATCACCTCAATAATCCCGAACTTTATTCCTGAGATTTTTCACTTTGCTGCCAAGTCATTGAAAGATTGCTTGTTCTTTTCTCTTTCGTACATGCATATCTGTAAATGATCTCGAAAGGGAGTAAGGCACGGATAAAACGCCTTATCTCATTGAAAATAACTATATCCGGTTTAGAGAAATCTGAAACTTGAAGTAAACCGTGGTATGAGGATACAGTTCATACCAGACTTTGCTGCCAGTGCTCGCCAATCAATAATTTCTGATTTGTCTGAACTGCCCAGTCATCACTTGCACAGGCACTTGCATCAATGTGTATGGAATGTTTTTGACCATTTTAAAAAAAAGTTCATACAGACAAGTGCCTGTGGTCACTTGCATATAATAAATTTTGTTCGACAAGTCAGTTTACATCGATCACGTGCTGTATCCTGTTAGATCTGCTGACTCACTGTTTACTTTTAAATCATTCTGCACTAGCTGCAATGGGATACTTTTTTCATCAAATAACAAAAGATATATTCTTTAAAAGCTAAGTGTAAAATGTGGCTGTGGCATTCATGGCAGAGCTGCAACTGACCCTGAGTAAAAAGTATCCTTATTAAGATAATAGTAAACACTAACAGTGGTGACCTAGCTGACCTGACACTGAATCATTGCCTAATACATCATTACGATACTGTATAGGAACTAGAATAGTGTGGGGTAACAAAATATACTTTGTGGAAAAGTATTATACATGCAATATTTATTGGAGAGAAACCATAAAGCAGACTTTGTCGAACGTCTGTTGTTTGTAATTTTGTCTTTATGGTTGTTCAAGTTTGTTTATTTGGTTTATTGTACACAAACGAATCGCTGAGACCTGAGTCCCTTCACCCTTTGACCTTTCATTAGAGTTGTCGTTGCTGTAGTTGCGACCTACATTCAGTATCGCAGATCGATCATTACTCTAGGTATATCAAGCCATTCTCCTGAGCTAGAGGAATTTTCCCTTCGCCTGGTAAAGGTGGTGGTGGTGGTGGTGGTGGTGGTGGTGGTGGTGGTGGTGGTGGTGGTGGTGGTGGTGGTGGTGGTGGGGGGGGGGGTAATTTTCCGATGATGACATTAAACAGAAAGAACAATCTACGGATGCCACACCTGGTCGTATTTTCCACCGGGATTTCCACAGACGCAATATAGTACTAGCAAGTTTTATTCATGTCACATAAAAATCCATTCACTAAGAAACTCCCACTTAGTTTATTGAAATGTTTAGAGGGTATGCCACTTGTTCCCTTTGAATAATGAGTACGTCTGACCTTGGACAAAGGAGGTCGAGGTTTGACATTACATACGTACATTTTAAAGACATCTCTCAGGGCAAACAGTTCGCATATTCTCTTGGAATAAATAAATAAATATCTTACTAAATTTTAATATTTACAAGTTTTCTCTCAAAAAGGCATCAAAAATGCTAACATTAATCACCTTACACGTCTACAAATGAGAGAACTATAACACATGAAAAGAGAAAAACAAGAACATGTGTGACACAAAGTAGCTCCCACCCACACACACACACACACACACACACACACACACACACACACACACACACACACACACATATACATACCAAATAGGCACTCAGTGGTGGGCTTTATAAACAAAACAAAATGCAATTGTGCTTCTGTAGTGGAAACTGCGTTTTATAAATTGATTGATTGATCAACTTATTTATTTAATTATGTATTGTTTGGTTTGTTTGTCTGTTTGTTTGTTTGTTTGTTTGTTTGTTTGATTGATTGATTGATTGGTTGGTTGGTTGGTTGGTTGGTTGGTTGGTTGGTTGGTTGGTTGGTTGGTTGATTGATTGATTGATTGATTGATTGATTGATTGATTGATTGATTGATTGATTGATTGATTGATTGATTGATTGATTGATTGATTGATTGATTGATTGATTGATTGATTGATTGATTGATTGATTGAAAGTTTAACTATTTTAATGAGAGTACCTGATCCAACTGAGCGTTAGAAACAAAAAATAATAGATACAGTTAGTTATTTGTGGTCCGCCTGTGTTGAACGTATCTTACATGAGCGTCAGCAATAGCATGGTATGTAACAGTCAAGACCACGCAAGTATCGGATTTCATGTTCGATGTGATGCAGTGCCGTGCCGCCAATGGCAGTATGTTTTTTGTCAAGACTGCACCATATATAATAGAACACTTACTGCTAATGGATACCATTATGTATAGAAATAAGCTTAACTTCTCCTTTAGCATGTCAATTTTCGAATCATATGCTTTACCTGATAACAATATTTATTGTTTCTATGTTTTACTTGATTTCAGCGATGTCGTCAATAAATGGAAAGTGTTACCTTCAAGTCGATCAAGAGAAATCTCTCTCTCTCTCTCTCTCTCTCTCTCTCTCTCTCTCTCTCTCTCTCTCTCTCTCTCTCTCTCTCTCTCTCTCTCGCTCTCTCTCTCTCTCTCTCTCTCTCTCTCTCTCCCCCTCCCTCCCTCCCTCCCCCTCCCTCCGTCCCTCCCTCCCTAGATCCCGCCCTTGGAATAAATATTGAGCAACCTTTTTCCAAAAACGTTGGAGGATGAAACAAATCATTGGTATCGATAATAATGTATTCAAATTAAGATTGGACTGATTTTTAAAAGAACAAAAACCACCAGTGTATGCTGTAACACTCGGTACATAGCAGCCAATTGACCAAGCATGTCATATCGCCACATTAAGTTCTCTTATTATTCAAAAAAAGGAACATTGCTACCTTGTCAAAGGGTCAAAAGTCACCTACCTATGGTACACGTCCTTATTATATTGCTAAACACGTTCACTTTCTTTGCATATGAATAGTTTGAAATACGTAATTCAATAGGATAGCAGGTACATAATTGCATCGCGTTGCCTTGCTGGGGTCACAGAAGGTCATACTGGCTCTATACTGTAGACGTCTACAATGTCTCAGATATTACAATGTACTATCATATATTCCTTGTTCCTTTTGTTTTTGGCGCCAACACTTTTGTGTAAGCCAGGTAAGTGACGGTATAAGACCTGTGTTTTAATGTTTTCAATTCTTGTTGTCAATTATTTGGCACTTTAGTTACCCGGAAATTCGACTACCAGAACCAGTTCCTTGTTTTTGATTCTAGTTACTGCTACTGGTATATTTTATTTCTACAATAATAATTATGTTTTGAGACTACGAATGAATTTGAGTATTATGAATCCTCGATTCCCCTACCATATTCAAATTATCATTTTTGCAATCAAAGCTACCCCGTTGACAAAATTAAAGCATATTTTGGGCAAGTCTCGGTCTAGTTGTCTCGACGTTTACGATTCATTACCTGTGCAGCGATAAGGTGTGGAGGATATAAGTTGAAGGAGCACTTTACACAATGGAATACAGTTGTGTGCAGACAAAATGTCGTCAGGCTCAACAAAAATCTTATTACTAAACATATTTACATTTTATCATCTGGCAAAACAAAAATTTATCAGCATTGCTACATTTTCTCCAAGTTAACTACAGCTGTTTGTAAAATGTATCAATGCAATGTAACAGATACAAGATTATTTGTCGTTTGTCGACTGACGATAAATTGTTGCAATGTTTGTAAGATGTGTGTTCAGTCAGACGATAAAATGTAGAAATGTTAGCAAGATGTGTCAGACGATAAAATGTAACAATCTTAGATTTTTGACATGCCAAACTGTGTTTTAATTGTACTAAACTGGTTTCCATTGTAAAATCAAATGTAAGTACTGAGTGAATCCGGGGGTTAGCTTTATCTGTATCTTGATCACTTTATTAACAATAGCCCTAACGTTCACGTTGACCCCCACCCAACCCCACCCCATTCCTAAACTACCTCTAACAATCCTCTTGTTTTACGGTAAGGGTCCTCAGAAAAGAGAGTGAAATCAGTCAGATTTAGACAATGTTCATAATCAGATCCCCGGAAACTTCTTCTAGAATCATCACCAATACGAGCATCTCAGCCCGAAGCCCCTGGTCCCATTAACCCCCCACTCCCACCCTACCCACCCACCTTCTTTATTGACCCATTCAGTCTGTTAATTCCCAACTTTCGTATATGGAGAATGTTTCATCACAAAGTCCACTTTAATAGGATTGAAACTAGTAAAAAGTTGAAGTGGATTTTGTGCTCTTGATAATGTACTACATATATATCCGAATACAATACTGTAGTGAGAACATATAATCTAATGTATAACCATGGGAATTTAAATGGATTACTTCTAATGTTTTTCGTTTAATACCAAGTATTATACGAGTGGTCTTGCTATGTAAGTGGTCCCATAAAATGGCGACTTGCCCGAGGCCATGTAGCTTGGTGGCCAAACACTACAACCTCTCCTATAGGAACTGAGTGTTTCGACAGTCTTGAATTGGATATGGTTCAAGACTAAAAGCCATCATTTAGGCCTGTGAGAGTTTGATATTTATAAATTTCTAAATGATCGAATAAACATCGATGATAAAAACCAGGTGTGCAGAAATATGACATATGACACGTACTGGGATAAATATCAACTTTGAAACATTAAAACTAGTTTAGCAATATTATGACCGTTGTTCGGCATTAATTGACCATGATATAGATGGTGTACAAATGTGTTGATTTGCAATGATTTGTAAATAATGTATTATCTGTGGTATAGTTCAGCCCTGGCTAATCAGTCATCTGTGACAATGTGTTGGCTGATAGGTGTGGCACGTACTACACGTCGTTTCTTACAAACTACATATGTGTATATCTTGCAGTCTAAAGTTAGTCGAGTAGAACAATGTGCCAGAATTTAAGGCTTTGTGATTTACCATGTACTTATATATAACCAGTATCATGGATTCCAAGCTACTCCTATCCCGAAACTGGAATGTAGGGATTGCTGACACTGATGACACAGAATTGGAATTACAATAGTAGTAGTAGAATCATTTATTATAGTGACATGAGCTAGGTAAACAGACTACCGGAAAAAACAATTTACATTACACAACCTCCCAGCCAAATAGGCTTATATGTCACCTAAAGTGAAATAAAACATAATTGGAACAAATTGAGGAGCTTTTTCTACAATAATGAAAATATTATTTACAAGGCAAATATAAGAGTTATGAATTAATGTACAAGTTGTCCCTTCTCCTTAAAAATGCTTTCTAAATCTTGTCATTTTCCGCACTTTTCTTGCTACCAAGTACCTTAGGTTTTTCGTTTTCAGGTAAGTCAATGTACTCATCTCCAAAATCAAAAAAAGAAACCAGAAGGTCATTGTAAAAACTACAGTACAAAAGAAAATGAACTTCATTTTCGACGACATCATCATGGCAGAGGGTGCAAACTCTTTCAGATATCGGTTCCCCTCTGAATCGTCCAGTTTCTATACGAAGGAAGCAGGAAACATGACCATTCTTTTGAATCGACAAAAATCTAACGAGTATTGTTACATTTCCTCGTTCGACGTCACATGACAAAAATCTTGCAAACATTGCTACATTTTCTTTTCATACCCTTTATACTAACGCAACAGAATAACATTAAAATGTAACAATTGTGTGAAGACAGCCGATAAAATTTAGCAATGTTTAGATTTCTGTCTTAACCAGACGACTTTCTGTTTTAGGTCAACTGACATCGGAGATTTATTACACAACTATCGATGGAATCTTTCTATTGTCCTGTAGACATATAAAGGTTACAGGTCAATAAGTAAAGGTCAAATCTTCTAGGTGCAAGAAATTCATAAGAAAAGTTATAAAATTGCTATGCCAATAAAATGACTGAAAACTTGTAGACGTATGGATAGTAAAACTATATTCAATTAGAAGTTTACAGCGATGTTGATCCTAGAGGTAGAGGCGACCACTCGTAGAACTACAAAATAAAAACCAAACTACATAAATCCGAAGGAAGTAAAGGAACGATGTCGAATTCCTAAATCTCAGATTGTCACGATTGAGGCAACTACTTAACTTGACTCATCCCTTCACAAATGGATCCTTGTCGAAGTGACAACTTGACAATTGCAAGGCCAAAACATTGTTTGGCATATGTCTTTCAAAGTCGACTGTTAAAAAGACAGTTAACATGTTCATTATCTTTGTTTCACCATAGATTTTGCAGTGGAGATAAAACTGACAGGTGGGCGGACACCTTTTGAGGGACTGGTTGAAGTTAGAAAAGCTGGATCCCAAGATTGGAAATATGTATGCAAATCGGAACACAGAGGATGGAATCTTCTAGCAGCAAGGACTATATGCAAACAACTAGGTAACATCAAGTTGTACTAATAAGCAATCTCTCTTTGTGCTATCAGGGAACTTTTACAAGTGACCAGATCAGACAGAGTATGCACAACATGGAACGCACGTTTTAGATACTAACTAGCTTGTGTTTGATTATAAGAGAAAGGTCACTAGCCATTTTTTTACTGTTTGTCACTTTATATGTACAAATAATGCTTTCTAACACAGTCAAAATCATTTAATTTGTATGTATACATATAAGGGCGGCCCTTTTTATTTTTCTGTTTCTCATCTCCCGACCGACCCTAATTTGCAGCTCCGACATCAGAAAAAAAAAAGTTTTTTTATTTCCGACCGACCCCTGAGCACAGCAAAATTGTAAAGTTCCCCATGGCGTCTTAGGCCAGTTCTGCCGAGGCCACGACCTTGCGACATTGGCCCCCTAAAATTACAAATGAAGCAATAATTTTCCCACCTTGCGTCGCTTTGGCGCATTCATTTTACGGCAGACATGAAAATTATCTAAGTCCACGGCCGGACCAGGCCAGGCTCTGACTCGACGTGAATCCCACAAGAAGTATACTGACTGCGTATTAAGGGAAAGCTTTGTTGACATCATATAAGATACAGTGACAACGCGCAGTTCTATTGTTAACATAAAAAATGCCACGAAAAGATCAACTTTGATAAACTTAATCTACAAATTAAAACATTAGAGGGATTAGATGAGACGTCGAAATGGACGTCTCTCGTCACGTGTTTTGTCTACTGTCACTGTCGTGACCTCTGACCTAATCACTGACGTGTGTGAAACACTGAACTTTCTACCGGAACATCTATCTGCCATGCCACAGCTCAGAAGCCTTCGTGAACCAAATTTATGGAACAGGTTGTGATTTTCATTTGTTGATGGGTTAAATTAAATGAGTACATGTGTATTTTGATTCCGAAAAAGCTGTGTTAGGGGATCGTGTTGCATGATGTTGACAGTGCTAGTGACACATGTGAATGTTGGGCACTGAATCAATGCGTAATCACTGGCATGGCCACTATAGACGGCCGATGCATGTGCGCCCGCGGTCAGACATGAAGAACGAACTTGTTGTGCAAATCAGAAAAAAATTAATGTAATATTTACAGAGCATCCCAACTTTGACTTTGTTGATAGTTTTAGTTAAAGATCCAAGTTCTGAGTTTCAAGGACACCTAATGTCAGCTTTCCGTATCATTGCAAGTTTACAGTACGTAACTATGCTGTCATTTGATATAGCAGGACCAAATCATGATATACAGCCAGTAACGGTTAATTAATAAAAAATAAATAATTTTAAAGTTTGTTTGACTATTATTTGTAAGTTTTTCGTTCACATTTGGTACTTTTTAAAGTCAG
Organism: Glandiceps talaboti; assembly: GCF_964340395.1. Taxonomy (NCBI): domain Eukaryota; kingdom Metazoa; phylum Hemichordata; class Enteropneusta; family Spengelidae; genus Glandiceps; species Glandiceps talaboti. The sequence goes on along the minus strand of NC_135562.1, from coordinate 922,707 downwards.
GGATTTTTTTTCTTCAAAATGTCATGAATTTGAAGAGGGAATGATAAACACAGCAGTGTACTAACAATTTTAAAAATGAAACAAGTGGTTACAAGTTTAGGATTTCTCAAAGTTTTTATTCAATCATATGTTCACTGTGACTTATTTAGAAGTTGTTAATTGTCCTTGTCTGAAAAAAGGGAATTATAAATTTGAGCACTGCTATTCATTGATATTCAGATTAAAAATTGTGCCTACCTGGCTGTCCAATCTTTCTAAACAATATATCATATTATATATATGAAGAGGTATATATATAATATATATATATATAACTCGGTGAGTATAATCTGCTAAGACAGTGCTCTATACCGCAGTGGCAGAGCGTTTTGGTAGTACTGGAACTCTTTCTTGGTTGTAACTCGGAGTTTCACGCATAGTGCGATCATCAGACTATATATATATATATATATATATATATATATATATATATATATATATATATATATATATATATATATATATATGTATATATATATATGTATATATATATATATATATATATATATATATATATATATATATATATATATATATATATATATATATATATATATATTTGTGGCTGTTCCATTCTGGGTCTGGTAGCTGGTTGAGTAGAGTGCTCGACTTGGAGGAGGAGCGTATGTAACTCGATGAGTATCAATCTGCTAAGACAGTGCTCCACCGCAGTGGCAGAGCGCAGTAATTGCGCTTTGCCACTGCGGTATAGAGCACTGTCTTAGCAGATTGATACTCACAATAGTGGTCTGAGATAATTTATATGAATATTTCATAGACAATAATAATTGACCCCACTCCCTGTCAAATGACACCACTTTTTGGAACCAAGGGGCCTGTGTCCCCACTTGTTGGAAACCTTGGCAGAACACCGCCGTCTAACCCCCCCCCCCCTCTCACCCACCCACCCACCCACCCAACCCCTTTGTTACGTCAGAGCTGCATCTGTCTTTCATCATGGCAGAAGCCGTTGAGGTTTGATGAGGGACAGGGCTCAAAATTAATACTGTCACGCGGTACATTTTGCTGCAATGTAATAATAGCTCAGAATATTTCCATCATTTTCAAAATTATGCTTAAAATTGGTAAAAGTCATACTGCATTCCTAATTTCTTGACCAGTTTTTAGCTTTAAATCAGTTGTATTATCAGGGAAATGACCGACTCCATAGCGTTTCATGACCCATGACATGCATGACCTTTGAAGACATTCCGATGTTTACATTATTACTTTTAATTACTTTTAAACAGTAAATCCCAAAGGGGTTCTGAGTTCTAGAAATGTTTACATGTTATCTGGTGGATTATTTTGACAAGTTCACACTGAAGAAAAATGTTTCATAGAAGTAATGGTTTATATAAATGAAAATTCATCTAGCACCATGCCACTGATTAATAGGACGAATGTATTAGTACTCCTGATAAAATCACACAATAGTTCATGGCTACAGATATACACCCATCAGGATGATAAGTATTTAATCATCTTCTTACAAAGTTGTTCTACAGACTTGTCAACCTTGCTAAAATGAAGGAAAGAGACTTGTAACAAGGAATTCAATAAAGAGAAGAGAAATGAAGTTGTATAGAGACTAACAGGACAGAAAGGACAGAGAATAGAACTGAAAAAATACTCTTTTTTTTCTTGCCCCCCTTTTTTTTTTATTTCGCCCGCCCGACCCGCCTGACTATTCCATTGGAGATGAGAAACAAAAAAAAAAAAAACCTCACCCTAATGGGATTATTGATTAACGTTCAGTATATGCAGTTTTCATGGGGAGGGTCATGTTTACAAAATGGGACAAAGACCATGTGTGATTTCCTCCGCCACCCCCCCTTGTAAATATTGAAGGCTCCCTTAGGTATGGTACTAACGTTTGACAATGCCTTCTACGTCACAGTACTGCCATATGTAGGTATCGTAAGTACTCTCCCTAGGTATGGTAACTGTCATGTGACATAACAGTACGTTCTACTCTAACACTCTCCCTAGGTATGGTAACTGTCATGTGACATAACAGTACGTTCTACTCTAACACTCTCCATAGGTATGGTAACTGTCATGTGACATAACAGTATGTTCACACTAACACTCTCCCTAGGTATGGTAACTGTCATGTGACATAACAGTACGTTCTACGCCAACACTCTCCATAGGTATGGTAACTGTCATGTGACATAACAGTACGTTCTACGCCAACACTCTCCATAGGTATGGTAACTGTCATGTGACATAACAGTACGTTCTACGCCAACACTCTCCATAGGTATGGTAACTGTCATGTGACATAACAGTACATTCTACTCCAACACTCTCCATAGGTATGGTAACCGTCATGTGGCATAACAGTACGTTCTACTCTAACACTCTCCATAGGTATGGTAACTGTCATGTGACATAACAGTACGTTCTACTCCAACACTCTCCCTAGGTATGGTAACTGTCATGTGGCATAATAGTATGTTCTACTCTAACACTCTCCCTAGGTATGGTAACTGTCATGTGGCATAATAGTATGTTCTACTCTAACACTCTCCATAGGTATGGTAACTGTCATGTGGCATAACAGTGCGTTCTACTCTAACACTCTCTCTAGGTATGGTAACTGTCATGTGACATAACAGTACGTTCTACTCTAACACTCTCTCTAGGTATGGTAACTGTCATGTGACATAACAGTACACTCTACTCTAACACTCTCTCTACGTATGGTAACTGTCATGTGGCATAATAGTATGTTCTACTCTAACACTCTCCATAGGTATGGTAACTGTCATGTGGCATAACAGTACGTTCTACTCTAACACTCTCCATAGGTATGGTAACTGTCATGTGGCATAACAGTATATTCTACTCCAACACTCCATAGGTATGGTAACTGTCATGTGGCATAACAGTACGTTCTACTCTAACACTCTCCATAGGTATGGTAACTGTCACGTGGCATAACAGTATATTCTACTCCAACACTCCATAGGTATGGTAACTGTACATGTCATGTGGCATAACAGTACGTTCTACTCCAACACTCTCCATAGGTATGGTAACTGTCATGTGACATAACAGTACGTTCTACTCTAACACTCTCCATAGGTATGGTAACTGTCATGTGGCATAACAGTACGTTCTATTCTAACACTCTCCATAGGTATGGTAACTGTCATGTGGCATAACAGTACGTTCTACTCTAACACTCTCCATAGGTATGGTAACTGTCATGTGACATAACAGTACATTCTACTCCAACACTCTCCATAGGTATGGTAACCGTCATGTGGCATAACAGTACGTTCTACTCTAACACTCTCCATAGGTATGGTAACTGTCATGTGACATAACAGTACGTTCTACTCCAACACTCTCCCTAGGTATGGTAACTGTCATGTGGCATAATAGTATGTTCTACTCTAACACTCTCCCTAGGTATGGTAACTGTCATGTGGCATAATAGTATGTTCTACTCTAACACTCTCCATAGGTATGGTAACTGTCATGTGGCATAACAGTGCGTTCTACTCTAACACTCTCTCTAGGTATGGTAACTGTCATGTGACATAACAGTACGTTCTACTCTAACACTCTCTCTAGGTATGGTAACTGTCATGTGACATAACAGTACACTCTACTCTAACACTCTCTCTACGTATGGTAACTGTCATGTGGCATAATAGTATGTTCTACTCTAACACTCTCCATAGGTATGGTAACTGTCATGTGGCATAACAGTACGTTCTACTCTAACACTCTCCATAGGTATGGTAACTGTCATGTGGCATAACAGTATATTCTACTCCAACACTCCATAGGTATGGTAACTGTCATGTGGCATAACAGTACGTTCTACTCTAACACTCTCCATAGGTATGGTAACTGTCACGTGGCATAACAGTATATTCTACTCCAACACTCCATAGGTATGGTAACTGTACATGTCATGTGGCATAACAGTACGTTCTACTCCAACACTCTCCATAGGTATGGTAACTGTCATGTGACATAACAGTACGTTCTACTCTAACACTCTCCATAGGTATGGTAACTGTCATGTGGCATAACAGTACGTTCTATTCTAACACTCTCCATAGGTATGGTAACTGTCATGTGGCATAACAGTACGTTCTACTCTAACACTCTCCATAGGTATGGTAACTGTCATGTGGCATAACAGTACATTCTACTCTAACACTCTCCATAGGTATGGTAACTGTCATGTGACATAACAGTACGTTCTACTCTAACACTCTCCATAGGTATGGTAACTGTCATGTGGCATAATAGTATGTTCTACTCTAACACTCTCCATAGGTATGGTAACTGTCATGTGGCATAACAGTACATTCTACTCTAACACTTTCTCTAGGTATGGTAACTGTCATGTGGCATAACAGTACGTTCTACGCCAACACTCTCCATAGGTATGGTAACTGTCATGTGGCATAACAGTGCGTTCTATGCCAACACTCTCCATAGGTATGGTAACTGTCATGTGGCATAACAGTACGTTCTACGCCAACACTCTCCATAGGTATGGTAACTGTCATGTGGCATAACAGTACGTTCTACTCTAACACTCTCCATAGGTATGGTAACTGTCATGTGGCATAACAGTATGTTCTACTCTAACACTCTCCATAGGTATGGTAACTGTCATGTGGCATAACAGTATATTCTACTCTAACACTCTCCATAGGTATGGTAACTGTCATGTGGCATAACAGTACGTTCTACTCTAACACTCTCCATAGGTATGGTAACTGTCATGTGGCATAACAGTACGTTCTACTCCAACACTCCATAGGTATGGTAACTGTCATGTGACATAACAGTACGTTCTACTCCAACACTCCATAGGTATGGTAACTGTCATGTGGCATAACAGTATATTCTCCTCAACCAATTCAAAACAAGGTATCTGTGATATGACCTGTGACCCGTCAGTGGAAGTATTAGAGGAGTGTAGTATCGACTGGGGAAGTGATGGAGAAGGTTGTCCTTGTAGTCATGAGGGTCATGCCGGTCTAACGTGCTACTGTGAGTTCAATTCTAGTTTCTTCTCAAGTCTCGGTTTCCCAGACTCTCCGCCCCAGCAGAGAGTACACCCCTAATCGCTAGTAAGGTGTGGCCCCAACGTAGAGAATCTGGGTAGCCGAGACTAGTATCCTCACTTGACATCAAAACTATTATACATGCATTTACATTATTCTCACAAATCAGAGCACATTTTACCGCTGACGAAACGATAAATTGACAATGCCGTAAAGAAGTATGTGGTTTTACGACAGTGTTACAATTCGTGCAGACCAATATCGCTATATATATACAATTTGATGACAATCAGGACTTGTCAATCAACGATGGTTTTTTGTTTCGTATCTAGTTAATTTCAAAGTATTAATTTGATTGAAACTTAACACTGTTGTATCGGTTTATTACTATTAGGGTAGGGTAATATCTAACTTTATTTTCATTAAATCCACAGTAGCTAATATTTGTGGTAAATTTTCTGTGTTTTTCTCTTTGAAATTTGTCGAATATATGTGCAAGACATGCGCCAAGTAATTGCAAAATATTGCAATTATGTGTTTCTAAATTAATCATTGTGTACAAACACCTACATGACTGGTATACTTGAAGCTTACTGTTTGTATATAAACATATGGAATAAAGAACACATCTTCACTATATGCTGTAACTTAATTCAGTTCCAGGATACCTTGGTCGATTTAAAGAACATGATACAAACAGGATATTTCCGTTTGAGGAACGCATATTTAAAGGGAATGAAAGTACAAACTCTATACACAGTTGTCTCAGTGTGTGTCGTAATAATAGCGTTGCTGTTATAGAGAGTAGCGATGAGTGCTACTGTAGTGATTGGAATACGAATTATACCAGATATGGTGAAGTGTTACCAGACCAGAAAACAGTGGTACATGACAAGTACGGAATCGTCTATGATCAACAGCAATGCCCTGGTAATAGAAGTCAGGCTTGTGGTGGACATTACCAACTGGATGTATATGATAGTAAGAATGTATAATTGATATTTTAAATAACACACACACTAAAAATAATACCTACAGGCAGTGGAGTATGACAGACAGACAGGAATTTAGGTAGTTAGGTAGATGTATATATATATGCATGTCACTTTGCCCAGTTCATGGAATGGTCAACCTTATGCAAATGAGAGTATAAATTAAAAGGGACGAAATGTAATTTTTGGGGAAGAGTTTTGAACTGGGGTGTTGATTATCGAACTCTTTTAAAAACACAAGCTACACGGAATTATAATAAAATAAGAATTGTGAAGTGATGAGTTTGTAAATACATGATAATAAAGTTGTTTGATTGATATTTATTTTGTGTGTCCTATGAAAGATGTTCATTTCATGTACTGGGCATATCTTACCATACTCACTTCATAACCTGGGCAACACGACTGCATATTTCATGAACTGGGCAAAGTTATCTACCCATTTCATGAATTGGGCAATTTCACAGATTGGATGTAACATGTTTGTTTGTTTGCCTGTTTGTTTGTTTGTCTGTCTGTCTGTCTGTCTGTCTGTCTGTCTGTCTGTCTGTCTGTCTGTCTGTCTGTCTGTCTGTCTGTCTGTCTGTTTGTTTGTTTATATATATATATATATATATATATATATATATATATATATATATATATATATATATATATATATATATATATATATATATAGTTTTGGTAGTACTGGAACTCTTTCTTGGTTGTAACTCGGAGTTTCACGCATTGTGCGATCATCAGAGTTGTCTGATGATCGCACAATGCGTGAAACTCCGAGTTACAACCAAGAAAGAGTTCCAGTACTACCAAAACTAGTGCGCTCTGCCACTGCAGTATATATATATATATATATATATATATATATATATATATATATATATATATATATATATATATATATATATATATATATATATATATATATATAGACAGAGGACGGACAGACAGACAGACAGACAGACAGACAGACAGACAGACAGACAGATATAGATAGATAGATAGATAGATAGATAGATAGATAGATAGATAGTTAGATAGATAGATAGATAGATAGATAGATAGATAGATAGATAGATAGATAGATAGATAGATAGATAGATAGATAGATAGATAGATAGATAGATAGATAGATAGATAGATAGATAGATAGATAGATAGACAGATAGATAGATAGACAGACAAATAATCAAACTTAAAACATTACACCTCCCCCACCCCCAGTTAAGGGAGGCAATTCAATGCAAACGTTTCTAACTGCAAATTTAAGGTAAATTACTAGTCGTTTGAGTATCTAGATATGATATCTAATTAATTGCCATATATCTCTCGTGCAATCTTCTCGTTTATATTGAAAATGGTATAATATATATTAAAATGGAAATCACATGTACAGGGGAATATCAACTTTTCTTGTTACATAGGTCGTATCGGTGCCTGCGGTGGTATACTGACAAATTCAACTGGCTTCGTATACTCACCAAATTTCCCGGACACTTACTCTAACAATGAGAATTGCAGCTGGACAATTAATGCCAACCATAGAATTCGAGTGAAGATTTGGATGGTGAGAATCGGTGCAGACGACCAGCTGATAATAAATTATGGTTTGTCTGGAGAAAGGAATCTTACGAAGAACGATGAAGGACAATGGTTTGACAATCATGACAACTTTTCCAATTTGATCGTAAAGTTTACATCGAAAGAGTCGACAAATAGCTATGGAGGATTTGCACTTGAATACTTCTCCTGGCGTGAGTGGCAATTGGATTAATATATATAAACTGATATTTTCTTTTGAAATATTTTAATACTATGTTGACTATTTCTGTACTCTGATGTGGTTCATAGAGTTTTAGTCGAATCAATATAAATATATTATATTTAGAAATATCATATGTTAATCTATGCCTATGGATATTTGTAATGACCTTACAGGACGTAATCCTATAATTTTTCTGTTTGTTTGTTTGTTTGTTTGTTTGTTTGTTTGTTTGTTTGTTTGTTTGTCGTTTGTTGTTATCTCTGTTTTATGTATTTAATACACGTTACTGTAATAACCCAACCAGATCCTGATCATAAACACAAAAGCAACCCCCCTTTCATATTAATCTCGTAATGGAGAAGTGATTTTGGCCATGTTGTTTCTCTGTGTGTGTCTATTTGTTTTTCTAGCTGTTTTCCTGTCTGTCTGTCTGTCTGTCTGTCTGTCTGTCTGTCTGTCTGTCTGTTTTTCTGTTTGCATCTAATTGTTTGTGTAACCATTTTCTCAAATTTTGAAACTGGTTATCTCAACTCAAATAATGGGATAATGGCTACATCATGTATTTCCTCTTCTTTACATACACTTTTCTTTTGAATTAATACATCCATACATGTGAAAAAGAAATAGCATGAAATTACAGTTCATGATCAAAATGCATCCCTTGTATTTGATGTATTATAGCTATTCATTGTGGAGACCCAGTCAAATATGAGCATGCGTATTCTAAAGGAGTCAACGACACATTCGGTGATGAGGTCACCTATCACTGCAATACTGGTGCTAGTAATACTCTGGACAGGGATGCAGTCAGTTACTGTACTGCGCATGGCAAGTGGTTAGGAGGAAACCCTCTTTGCAAAGGTATCCAATAAAAAAGTCTTTGTTGAGCTACTTTATAATCATGTTATACACCTCTCTCTCTACCCCCCTCTCCCCCTCCCTCCCTCCCTCCCTCTCTCCTCTCTCTCTCACCCACTCTCTCTGTCTCTGTCTGTCTGTCTCTGTCTGTATGTCTGTCTCTGTCTGTCTGTCTGTCTGTCTGTCTCTGTCTGTCTGTCTGTCTGTCTGTCTGTCTGTCTGTCTGTCTGTCTGTCTCTGTCTGTCTCTGTCTGTCTCTGTCTGTCTGTCTGTCTGTCTCTCACTCTCTCTCTCTCTCTCACACTCTCTCTCTCTCTCTCTCTCTCTCTCTCTCTCTCTCTCTCTCTCTCTCTCTCTCTCTCTCTCTCTCTCTCTCTCTCTCTCTCTCTCTCTCTCTCTCTCTCTCTCTCTCTCTCTGCTAATACAATGATTAAGAGCCACGTTTGGCAGCTTAATACTAACATTTGTTGAATTAGATTAAGTGGTGACGGATAATTAGATATTATAATAATAGAACACTGACTATGAAATACAACCACAGAACATATACATATATATAGTGTCCAAAAGTGTAATTCCATTGAATATTTAGGTGTATTCCATTCCTGGTTAACCATGAAAACCTATGGTATATCGTCAGAATTACGTAAAGTGCAGATCATTACATAGTTAAACAGCTTGTAATTATTTTATCTTTTATTGACTCTCTTCATACTTATTAATCAGCATCTTCATACAACCCTAAATCAAAAGGCGAAACTAAAGGTTAGAACAAATTTCTTGTTACCTTGCATGAAATCAGAATCAGTATGTGTCAAATAACAGTCACTAATATCAATTGACTCTAACTATGAATGATACACAAGTTACTAAGTACTAAGTATACAATCATTAACCAAAGTCGTCATTCCATGGGTGAAAGGTTTAATCTTAGACCACTATATTTTCTACAGTGGTTTGAGGTTTAATCTCAGACCACTGTATTTTCTAGTGATTTGAGGTACATTATTTTAAAATAACTGGAAAAAAAAATACAACGTAGAAAATTAACAACAATTAATTAATAACCCATCAAGTGTTTGATGAAGACATTTGTTTTGAATAAAATAGACAGATAAATATATATATCTGTAGAATTTGCTGTAGTCGGCAGATTCAATCACATGTCTCGGGGTTCCACACAACGACAGCCTAAGCAATAACCAACGACGATAAAACATGATTGCAGTGAGTTTTAATACAAATTATAGAAAGATTTGGAAAGTTTTATTCATTTTGATCATCACATGCATAGGCCTAATGCCTACATGTTGTCTGTATGTCTGTAATCAGGTTGTCGTCTAGGAACATATCATCTATGTGTGCTAGTCTTGGTTACCCAGACTCTCACCATGGGGGGGGGGGGGGGGGCTCTCTCTACTACGGGACCACCAGACGAGACCTTCGGAGAAGAGCTCCAGCGGTGAGAGTCTGGTTAACCGAGACTGCTAAGGGTACTCTTGTGACAGTTTTTATTTACATTTTTATCTGTAGATTATACAACTTTTATTTATATTTTTTACCTGCAGCTGATTATTAGACGCTCTCACAGTCCTTGGAGCTTGGCATCGCTGAAAGGGTTGTTTTGTATGTACTACATCCACAGCATAATTGTACTCGAATATCCTTGTACTGTGCCCTTGTCGACCACATAGGGCTAACCATTCGTTGAAGTGTTACTGTTACTGCGAAGCCCCGCGTTATCGCGAAGTCCCGGAGCGCGGGGCTTCACTGTAACACGTCAACGAATTGTTACCCTATGTGGTCGATGAGGGCGCACAGTACAAAGACATTCGAGTATGCGGTGGATGTCGTACATACAAAACAACCCTTTTAGCGATGCCAAGCTTCGAGGACTGTGAGAGAGTCTACTAAATTATACAACTTTTATTTACATTTTTACATGTAGATTATACAATTTTGTTTGCTGCTTATGGACTCAGTATTGGAATAGCACTCTTAATGGTTATTGTACTTTCAGCACTCATATGCAAAGGGATCAGGTATGTTGTTTTATTACGTCATACATGATTAATTACTCGAAATACCAATTACTTACTTACTTACTTACTTACTTACTTACTTACTTACTTAATATATTACTTAATATATTACTTACTTACTTAATTAATTAATTAATTTTTTTCCGTACTGATTACCTTTCATTAACATTTACCATTGCAGAGTGTTTTGATGAGGGTAAAATTGACGTTTTTGAGCGAAAGTGACTATGTATAATATTATATCTTTTGTGGTATGTTGTCTTTTTCCTTCTTGGAAATAAACCTCTCTCATCAAAACTACTGATTGATTTATATAGTAAATCATGTGTTATTGAAAGCTGCAAATCACCATCATTGTATCACCTCATTACCAACAGAGCTAATCGCAAGAGGGCTGAATATGACCAAATGCGCCAAAGAATTGTGGATGAGCCGAATACAGAGATGCAACAAAACGAAGAAACAGTGGAAACGGCATTCTCTAACCCAGCTTACACCGATTCTTCCATTGACAACAACACCAGCAATGATGAACATAAGTTATCGGCAGAAACCAAAGTAGAGAAACCTGTAGAAAACGACAATACGGGTGGATTTGAGGACAATGCAGATTACATAATGGACTATGAAACGTTGGGGGCGCCAAACAAAGACACTCAGAATATGAATGTTGACGGAGGTATACGAAAGAACACTGCTTTGAGTTTTGAGAATATAACATGTGAATCGTACAAGGAGGATGGACGCTCCTCTGCGCTCGTTAGCGGCAACACGGGTGGAGTTGCAGACAATGAAGATTACATAATGGACTATGAAACGTTGGGGGCGCCAAAGAAAGACACCCAGAACGTGAATGTTGACGGAGGTGCACGAAAGAACACTGCTTTGAGCTTTGAGAACATAACCTGTGAATCGGACAAGGGGGAACGCTCCTCTGCGTTCGTTAGCGACAACGATCGCCAAAATGATGATGCCTGTACTGAGAACAAAAATGGTGATGTAGATGGATTGTATGCCCAGGTAATCAAGAAGAAAGACAGAAGAAGTGGAACATCAGGATCAAAAGAAGGTGGAGAAAAACAACAAGATGGTTTGAATGACGCAATGGTAGATAACTCAAAGTCGGCTGAAGATTCGACCATACCAAAAACCAACTCCACGCCTCCTGAAAATGATGTTGATAATCCCTATGCACAGGTTGATATGTCCAAGAAAAGATCTAGAAGAAAAGAGAAGGAAGGATTTGTTGATAATTGTTTGTATGAATCTGCAAAGGAACTAAACATTCCACCAGACGGCTCTGCTGACGAGTCACATTCAACCTACATGTAACAGTAAATGGCTCAGATGTCTATATCAAGTGTCAATTGAAAGCAGACTTTGCACATTGTGTGGTCGTTGGTGGCGCACATATATTTTCGCAATTATACAAATGCAAAACTCCCGCCAAGCGTTTCTTCTCGTGTACTTGACCCGACTGTATCATACACTCCTGATCCTAGCGAAGCATTTTTACTACAAATTGAGTTCAGAATCAAATGGAAAAATTACTTTGCTTAAGTCAAAATGTTTTTTATTCGGGACTTGTTATTTTTGAAAGATTTCAATGTAAACATTGTCATTGGGCTTTAACGGTTATCGTCAGTCCTCATCAATAAAAATCACGACAAGGTATATTTCCCCTCCTTTAAGGGTCCGGGGTAAATATTTCGATTGTAGTGACATTTAAGCAACATATGTTATCATATTATCCATGGACACATTAATGAAACTAATACAATGTACACTGTATGGTAGACTGTAACAACATATGTCATGTCGTTTACCGCCCTCAACGGCCTTGGTTTTGTCAAACCCCATGGGCCGTCCACTATTTGATTTCGCCCCGGCACGGTCTACCTCACAGACTACTAAAATATTTACACAAAATATTTTCATTTAAAACTATTGGTTTGTACATTTTCAAGTTTCAGAGTAAATAACCGACAATACGTTATCATTAATTGACCTTGTTTATTTTAAGAAAATTATTTATCAAAAAATATTCAGACGTACAATCATTATTGTGAAGTCAACAACAGAACAAAATACAAATTCATGCAGCTTTTTTTTTACTGAATAACTATTTCATTAGATTTTCCGGAATTTCTACGTATGAATACGTAAAGAGAGAGGCGGTAACTATTTCATTAGATTTTCCGGAATGTCTACATATGAATACGTAAAGAGAGAGGCGGTAACTATTTCATTAGATTTTCCGGAATTTCTACGTATGAATACGTAAAGAGAGAGGCAGTAACTATTTCATTAGATTTTCCGGAATGTCTACATATGAATACGTAAAGAGATTGGTAGTAACTATTTCAAGACATTGTCGTGCCACTATGAGTGGAGGTGTAAATCGTAACGATACCTTATAGGAACTAGACTATGTGAGTTGAGGTGTAAATCGTAACGATACCTTATAGGAACTAGACTACTGAGACTATTGTCGTACAAGCCTACATATAAATGCTAAAGATATGTCATTTAGAACAGAACAGGTTTTATACTGTTATCAGTTATCAATATTACAATTATTTATTCAAGGATCGGATAATTCTTACAATTCAAAGTACAATGTAATCTTATTTTTTATGGGGAAAGACAAAAGAAAGGTTGTTTACTAAAATTCAAAAATCCAGGTATTCGTATATTCATAGTCCAAGTATTCATATATTCATAGTCCAAGTATTCATATATTCATAGTCCAAACATTCGTATATCCATGTATACATGCTGCTCCACAGGCAGTTGTTTCCCGAGATATGTATGAGAACATTTCTATCGGAATACAATAAAAAGCATCGCAGGTCGTTGCTAATGATATAATTTAATTGACAATTACCTTTATAATAATAATATTTTTTTATTAACATTGAACATTTTATATTAACATTGAACCTGGTTATGGATTACTAAAATGTATTCCACTTTTAGCTAGTTCAATTATTTTTTAACAATAAAGTATCTAACGTTAAATTGTATGGTACTGTATTTAAGACAATAGTGGAACAACACATTCACGAATGTATATGCCTGTATGTATGTATGCATGTATGTGTGTGTGTGTGTGTGTGTGTGTGTGTGTGTGTGTGCACGTATGTGTGTGCACGTGTGTATGTGCACGTGTGTGTGTGTGTGTGTGTGTGTGTGTGTGTGTGTGTGCGCGCGCACGCACGCGCGTGGGTGCATAGATGAATGGATGGCTTGCTGGATGGGTTGACATGTATATATGCTGAGTTTGACTTGCAATTGATAGATAGTAGAAATCGTAAATGTTGTTTACATATTAAGAATTATTTTTACTTGTCGTTGCACAGAAACAGGGATCATGATGATGTCTGATTCACACCATCTTCTGTGTTGTTCATATGTGTATGGTTTTTTGGGTATAAAAGCTATGCAAATGTGAATAGCCGTGCCAGGCAGAACAAGAATGCCCAAGTGCTTATTGACACTCAGCAGTAATTAAAAAGGATAGTCGTTACATACAAACAAGCGGATTATGGAATAAGTAGATTGTTTAGAAAGAGCCTGGAAAGGAATAATGCCCACACACAACCAAGTACAATATAAGAAGTACAGCTACTCGTACTTTATTGACATCTAACAAAACTCCTACAGATCACACAGAATTAAAGGTTTATATAGGTTTTCCTACATTCCATACATATTGGCGCGAATTTGGTTTGTTTACTTGTAAGTATTCTTCAGTAAATATACTGCAAGTATCTTTTAAATATACCGACAACAAAATTTACGCTCAGGCTGTACCCCTTTAATAAGTACCTTGTGAAAGTAAGAAAAACAATGGGACTTGTTTTGCTGGGATATGCCAATAGTCTAAGAATGCGCATGTCACGAGATTATCACAATATACAGACGTGGGATGAATAAATGTTATAAAGTTTCACACGACTTAGTCTATTTATAGCAAACAAAAACTCATTGTTAGTTAGTTTGGATATGAATAGGTGACCACAACCTTGGGTCACGACGTATAGACACCGATTGAGTCAATTGTTCTACCATGTTGACGAACACACAACCATGCGGAAAGCAGAAGATTTGCGAACATTTAACTGTCCATGTTTGTCTATTTTTGTTATTTTCTTCACTATTTTGACAGCTGGTTTCTCGTTAGAACAACCTCAAGGTAAGATACTCTACGAAAGTTAAACATGTAAGTTGGTCGTTAGACGCTTTCACAATATAGATTTCTCAATACAATTACTACGACCAAGCAATACGTATACACGCGTACATCACTGGTGACATTGTTTGCTTCAAACAGTTAACTGAGTTAAAGTGGTTTTCATAACAGCTAAGGCATTTTCTAAGTAATTGCTATAGAATTATCTATCAAAATTAATCAAAATTACGTAAAAATATGTCAAATATTTAGATGTTTTTGCTTCATGGCTGACCTTAAGCAGTGAACGGTGTAAAGAGTCTGACCTATTTTGAATGAAAAGGCCCTTTCTATCCAAATTTATATCACTATAACGTCGTAGTAAGAATGAATAGATTTATCGCCTGGGTTTAACTGTTAGATGACAATGTCAGTTACACATCAAAGTTCGTCTAAAACCTTATATCTCGAAAACGTTGTAGAGACTATTACATCTGTTTTCAGCAAAGACAGCTCGCAAATTTGGGCGTGGAATTACCAACATGATTTATTAAGGAAGTAAAAATTCACTACTAAAGTGGGCTAGCGATATTTGGTCTCGAACCTTTGCCTTTCAAGTCTTCATTTTAATCGTCAGAATGTGTTAACCATGTTGGGATTGGCACTATATATACATTCCGAAAGCATTCCGCTATATCTCCCCCCTCCCGTCTGTCCCCAACGGAGATGTTTCTCCGGAGGGGTATCGGAGTTCTCGGAGACCATATTTGCAAAGCTATGTTGTGGGTTTATTTAATATCTTCATGGGGTTAGACACAGTCAGTGTTTATTCTCACACGATAGAGATATTCGTATGTGTTATTTATTGAACATTTTCGACTGATCTCACTTATATTATATCCACTACCAATTCTCGAAACCCTTTAATGAAATGTTCGCGATCGATGTTAACTTTAAGTCATATTCTGTAAATAATGTGGTTTAGCCTATATGATTTACATGTTACAGCTTTGATAATTTAGTAATATACTATGTAAAGTGGCATACTTAGGTACTGTAGTGCTTTCAAAATAGAGACGGGTCCAACGTCTTATTATGTTCGTAAGTAGAAAAAAAGAACGGTGCTGTTAAAACGACAGTCAACAAACGTAGTTCGTCCACTACTGGCATCTCCATGGTGACGTCTTGATCAGCCATTGTTCGGTACTAGTAACATGTATTTCCTTAAAGGCCGATATGTCACGTGATGTCAGGAGTCAGAGTATCGATGACAGCAAGCCTTACTTAGATTGACCACAAAGTCTTTACGTGTACAGAATCAAAGATTCGGGAATTTACCACGTCGCAAATAAATAATATGAGGGTACACGCTCATTGCTGTCTTTTATACATACATTGTTGATTTTTTAACTCCTATGTACTATACCGGAAGTTGTCCATTTCACTACTCTTAGTACCTTCCTTTCGCAGTATAAAATGAAACTTTTTATTTTATTACGATTAAATGAAGTGAAAAAAAACAGTTATCTAGCAGCTAAGCTTAAGTTGGTAAAAAACAAAAGAATTATTCTATGTAATCGTTATGGTGCCACTGATAAAAACGAAAAGATAATGCGAAAACCTAGGACTGAATCCCTGGCCACGAACCAATCATTTATCGTTTTACAAGTGTACAAGACTACAAGACCAATCTACAAAGACCTTTGGTGAGAGACCCTTCTCTCACATCAATCAATCCCCACCACTTCAAGTCCCTAACGTCCTTTCGTCGCTCCCTCAAGACCTACTAGTCTCTTTGTAAAACTCAAAGTATCAACTTTCTTCGTTTCCCAGCTGCAGTATCCAGTGTCTGTATATTCTCTGCTACTCAGAGTCTCTAATAACATCCTTCCATAACTCTCTCAAGACTCGCTCCTTTAAACATTAGCCTCAGTTTTCTATCTTTCCTAGTAATCAGTATCCAATGTCTGTGTATGTGTATACAGTTTTCCCTTTTAATACCGTATAGTATATTATCCCCCTTACTTCTGCGCCTCGATCTCTCTTACAGAGATATTAGCTGATAAATCTCCTTTAATGCTTATATCCACGTACAAGTACAACGGTACGTAAATTTGACCAATATTGACATATTGACGTGTATACAGTCACGTGACAACTAGTAACGCGGCGCGTTTCATTGTAATTTACATACTAAACATAGTGAATTAATAAACATACATGCACAGAATCATTGTAAAATGTGTAGTCTCAAGAATATCGTGGATCAGCAAGTCGAACAGTACAACGTATAAACCACGCTATCCGACAATGCAAAGTACATAAAATAATTTGTTCACTAGTATTTATTTTAAACTTCTTGCAGTGGAAGTGCAATTGGTAGGTGGACGAACTCCATTCGAAGGCAGAGTTCAACTTCGTAAAGATTGGGGTAATTGGGGCTCAGTATGCGGTTCAATGGCAAATGGATGGAATTTGACGACAGCTAAAGCTATCTGTGAACACCTGGGTAGGTATATGTTTATGTAAATAAATTGAACCCTGTGACCAATGAGAAATACGCATTACGATACACACATTGTTATGACTGACTCTCGATAGCAATAGAATTGTACTATTTCACTTCATAACAATTTGTTAAAATGATATAATATGAATGACGTAATAACTGTAACGCTATGATGTAATAACTTAACGCTATGATGCAAAACATTTACACAAGTGGGTCGGTCGTTCCCTTCATTCATTCATTCATTCGTTCATTCATTCATTCATTCATTCATTCATTCAATTCATTCATTCATTCATTCATTCATCCATTCATTCCTTCAATCGAAATTCCTCGAGACAGACAGACAGACAGACAGACAGACAGACAGACATACAGACAGACAGACAGACAGACAGACAGACATACATACATACAGACAGACAGACAGACATACAGACAGACAGACAGACATACAGACAGACAGACAGACAGACAGACAGACAGACAGACAGACAGACAGACAGACAGACAGACAGACAGACAGACAGACAGACAGACAGACAGACAGACAGACAGACAGACAGACATCATGCCCATCACTGTCAAGACATCACATGTCATGTTTTCTTTCAGGATTTGTGAATGCAATGTGGATATGGACTGACAGCACTTACTTCTCCATCGGTACCAACGAGGAGACCCTTACTTATGCCACTTGCAGTCTATCGTGCTCCCCGTCATCAAAGTTTCCACGTGACTGTGATATTGAATTTCAGGAAAATTGTTCATGTTTATCGGTGGCTGGAGTAACATGTTATTGTAAGTACAATTCAAATATCTTGTATCGGCTACACCTACATCTACATCTACATCTACAGCTAAGGCAACAAATACGGGGCGATTTCATTCTTTGGCTGTTTGCCAACTGTTTTCCTAAAGTTTAGTTGGGATACAATTATTTCCGATTACATTTGTGTAAACATTCTCACAAACAAGTCACCATTTTTCACTGAAACGATTTGGACAGTGTCGTAAGGAGGTATGTGGTTTGATGACGTAGTGCCATAAAGAGGTTAGTGATGTGACGACAATGTGTAGAATCATACTATTGTACAAAAGTACTCGTACATTCCTTATATGGCATTTTGTCCGACTGTTGAACAAGACCAACAATATGAAACTGAATGGATATCTGATCTCACAACGGAAAAGGTTCTAAAAACATTAAAACCCCATTCAATATTTAGTTCCAGGCTTCCATGGCCGATACAGAGAGGGGGACGACTCTCAAAGGATATTTTCACTTGAGAGTAAGGAAAATATTGAAGACTTGACAATTCCTAAATGTCTTGATACCTGTCGGCAAAAAGGGAAACCTGTCTCCGTGTTATCGTCTGGAAATGAGTGCTATTGTACAAATGACAGTGTTGGTTATAGGCAATATGGTGAAGCTATCCCAGACCAATGGGTCATGGAAAGTAGAAAAGCGGTGCATTATGGGTCAAAACCATGTAATGGCGTTGAACTAATAAAACCCTACATTTACGCCTGTGGTGGAGATCGTCAACTGGATGTCTATAACTGTAAGTTAATGTATGATAACTGTAACTATGGCAACTTTAATCAGTATTGAATATTTAAATTTGACCAGGTGTTTTCACGACACCAGAAATCATTTGTATATAGATGTAGTTCATGTACTCCAGACCGACATCAGTTAATTAATTGCAAATATATGTTACCACAGTGTTTTATTATTTCATGAGGTAGATTTTTACTATGCAGGTTCTGAAATAATTTTTATCATTTTTACTTCGAAATATGATATCTTTAATGGATATGAAATGTGCATACCAGTTCAGAGGCAGCATAATATGATATTGCCTCCTCTTTCTTTTCAATTTATTTTTGTTCTGTTGTGCAAAAACACCAACATCAGCAAAAACAATAACAACAATAAGCACGTGACAGCTCAATAGGCAGTGGAACAGATTTGGAGATGAAATGCATCAATATATGTTATTCCTGTATTCACAGCTAGTATTGGTGAGTGTGGTGGAATTCTATCAGATTTGAATGGTACTTTTTACTCGCCGTACTTCCCGGGAGACTATCCCAATAATTCTAGCTGTTCTTGGACGGTAGACCATGGAATTTTTTTCACGCTACACCTTGAGGTTCTGATGTCGAAATTGAAGCCAGGTGATACCTTTACAGTTGTAGATGCTGACGATAATTATACCAACCTCATTGATGGTTCTGTGTCGTACAATGTATCATCACGTCATGTAATGTTTCATTTTTATTCTGATGGTGGTGATACTGATCTCGGCTTTGTAGTGAAATACTCGGGTACGTACACTGTTTTGAATTTATCTACATCTAAAATGTACTGAAAAATGTAGAAATTTTCAAGAGACGTTATGCAATATAGAAGTACGTAATAGTTTAAATGTCTCAGAGTATCTTAGTTACGAAATAGACTGATATAGTACAATGTTTATTATTCCTAAATACAATCTGTCCACCAAATCAAGTAAATTAATGTTTACACTAGCTATCTATCTCTTTACGATTTAACTATAATCGATTTGAGGAAAATGGATTTTTGTTAAGAAATATTGAAATATTAATTGCACTAAACCAATGTATCCCCAGACCCCTTGTGGTCTGAGATGTACCCGAATATGGTCTATACCTGGCTTTGTTTGTAGGTTTGACAGAATAGTTCTTCCGACCAGACAATATAAAGCTGTGTACAAACATCATATTAATCAGCTTAATTTGAATATTGATAGCTCAATAAATGCACACTTAAATGTAAACGATTCCATTTGTGTAGTTCGAGAATTTAATGTTTATGTGTGAAATTAGTAACTAAAAACTAACTTTTTCCATCCTGAGTTTTAAAAAAAGCTATGTGTGTTAAACTTTGTACTTATATTTTATCAAATAGAAAAAGACATTTATTCACCTACTCCTATATTTTTTTGAAATGCAGTAACATTTGATACACCAACTATAACATGTGATTTGAGAAGTCTGATAATTCTAAGTGGTCTGAGAATTATTCAAACTACAAACACGTCCAGTAATTTCATACCAGGAGATACTGTCATATTGGACTGTCAACCAGGCTATGAATTGAACGGGGCGTCTGATGTCACGTGTCAAGAAGACGGTGAATGGTATCCAAGGCAACCAAATTGTGAAGGTAATGAACAAATACGTCTAATCACGCATTTTTGTTAATCTGTTAACTGTGTCATATCTGAATCACGCATATAGGCAGAATACAAATAACGACTCAAGTGGGAAAGTTTTATATCGGACTACTTTGTAAGGTCATGTGAGATTCTATATAAAAATGCAGTTCCAATTAATATAAATAAAACAACTTACAATTAATAGTATGCTGTGTATTATTCCTATCTTAGACTGACTAATATTTTACAAATGTAACATTATTGGGTCAATCTGATATTAAAGTTATGTATTTCTTTTAAACTACCAGCTACAGTGACATTCTGCGGTCATCCACCAAATTTTACATTTGCCATTTCCAATGGATCTGAACCCTTCAGCTACGGGATCAAGGTTCATTACACATGCGTAGATGGTTATCAAAACACTGGTAATTACACACCATATCAAGAATGTACAACGTCGGGAAATTGGACAGGAATACCACCTTTATGTGCAGGTTAGTCAACCAAAAATTAGTATTCATAAACTTTTCTTCAAATTCTCTTTTCTTGGCATAACATGGGCTAATTAAATAAAACCAAATGATGTTTTCTTTCTTTTTTTTTTCTTTCTTTTTTTTAGCAATACAGTGCATCCAGCCACCAGACTTTATGTTTGCAATGCACAACGGATCACAGCCATACAGTTATGGGAAAAAGGTTAATTACACATGTGTAGATGGTTACCAAAATACTGGTAATTACACACCATATCAACAATGTACAACTTCGGGCAATTGGACAGGAATACCACCTTTATGTACAGGTTAGTCAAACAAAATTAGCACTGGTGAACATTTCTTTAAAATCTCTTTCTTGTCATAACTTAACGTGTTTTCCTTTTCCTCTGTTTAAGCGATTTGATGCTACCAGACACCACATTTCTTCTGGCATGACATCGAATAGTTATTTATTTCTGGTTCTTTTTTCTGTTTTAAGCAATACAATGTATCCAGCCACCAGACTTTCTGTTTGCAACGCACAATGGATCTCAACCATATACTTATGGAAATAGAATTCATTACACATGCGTAGATGGTTATCACCATACTGGTAACTACACACCATATCAACAATGTACAGAGACCAACACGTGGACAGGACGACAGCCATTTTGTCGTGGTAAGTATTTTGAAAACCATAGTTTACTTCAACGTTTATTTCGGCAGTACGAAGTGGACATCTTTCTGCTGCAAGTAATCAAACTAATATTATTTACTTTATATATTTTTACATCTATGTCATCTATGTTGACATGCTATTGGTACATTTAGATTCATTTTCACAAGTGAAATAATTTTTCAAGATGAAGGCATCGAAAGAGTGTATTACAAAAGATCGCTGTTTCACTTAAAAATTCACTGCAATATTTCCACCCGCAGCAAACCATTGCAGTGTATCACCACCAGATTTTCCCTTTGCAACTCATAACGGATCTCATCCCTACATATATGGCAATAAAGTGTATTACACATGCATCGATGATTATCGTCACAATGATACTAACACACCATATCAACAATGCACAGCAAGTGGCACTTGGACAGGACTAGCACCTGTGTGTAAAGGTTTGTATCACATTGTTTTCCCAATTCGATGCAATACAACTGGAAAATACTGTACATACACTAGATGGAAGCAATATTATGAACACACATACACGTTATGAAAGCATTGTCACTCTGGCATGATATGACTATTCCATAAACACACCCTTGTATAAAATAGGTATTTATGCACGTTGTAACACTCCTACAGAATATTGTTTGAATGTTTTTTTAAAAGGGATATTTCACTACACTAGTTACTGTTACTCAATAGTCATATTTTGAATTATAACAATTCATTGCACAAATATTGCAGTAAGAATGTTCTAATTGCTTGTGATATCCTAAAACTGGGTAGACCATTCAATATTCTCACGAGAAACAACAATTTTTTCAACAGTTGAAAACACATATATTGTTGTTTGACACTAATACAGGTCCAAATTTTAGTGGAATGCTCAAATTATGTATAGATTCCTCCACTTCTCTATTGTTATTGTAATTGTAATTGTATAACAATGTAAGTAGTCGAAATTACGTTTACCGGAAGTTGCCTGCCATGGCCTATACGTCACTTCCGCTTAAAGTTCTGATCGAGTGATAAGTGAAAGTGACTAAAAACAACCAACGAACATAATTTATTTCGTTTAAGGTCCAACTTTTTATTAAGCATGGTGAATTCACAGGGTATCCTTTGCATTTACGTTTTAACTTTCATTACAGCAACCCTGTCGGAATATGCATGTGAAAGTTTCCCAGACTTTGAGAATGGTGATGTACAATACCTGACACTCCAGGAAAGTCATAGGGAAGGCCCAAGTCTTGGAGATGCATTAAAGGTTACGTGTACAGAAGGCTATGAACTATATGGCAATGACACTATCACTTGCCAAGCTAATGGTACATGGAGCTCTCCTCTTCCTTCATGTCGAGGTAAATATGTTATAGATTGTGTTTTCGAATCTAGAGATGAAAATCGTATTACTTCAAAAAATAATAGTACACCTGAAAGCTAACTATAGCATCGTACTGATCATGAGTGTACAGTGTTAGATCCTAAAGATTTCACTATGGGTTAATTGAGTACTGCCGATGACAACATTTGCCTCTTGAGGTCCCCTAACCTATACCTCAATACAGCCATTGAAGAGTTCGCTGATTCTAAAATGGCACTGATATCAAATTTACATATTGATCTTGACAGCCATATCTTGTGGTCTTCCACCAACCTACAGCAACTCTGACTACAATGGAACGAATCATACATTTGGAAGCAATGTTACTTATTACTGCAAAGCTGGGTTTTATGATTATAGTTCTATTGTTCCCCTGAAAATATGCACTTCATCGGGAAAATGGATTGGGAGAGACCCTTTATGCTATGGTAGGTATAATGCATATTATACTATGCACAGGCAAAGTTATTGTCTTTTGAACAGAAAACATGGATTTTATACCCTGGCCGTTCTACGTCACGCAATCCCGTGTCTACATCACTGGCTGTATGAATGCTCGTGGCTTTGTCGCTTCTCATCTATTGACTCATTGCGACAAGGCCCCTTAGTCAGTCGTATTTTCTTGGGTTGAACGAAGAAAACTATTGGGGAATAATATCTAATTATGCATTTCACTCTGTACTAATCAACACATGCACTTAGTGATATTTTCATCACTTTTTGTCTGTGGACAATATATATGAAAACTTTCTTTACTTTCGACATCCCTTATCCATTCTATGAATTAAGACAAGTTTATTGAAGGAGTTCATATGGTTATTTGTGCATATAAAATCATTGCCTTGATTTGACACATTTTACTCCGCGTGTTCATAACTGATATTTTATCGTGATATCCGTATTATGTTTGTTTGTTTATTTATCATTTACTTCGTGTGTTCAATACTGATATTTTATCGGGATATCCGTATTATGTTTGTTTGTTTATTTATCATTTACTCCGTGTGTTCATTACTGATATTTTATCGGGATATCCGCATTATGTTTGTTTGTTTATTTATCATTTACTCCGTGTGTTCAATACTGATATTTTATCGGGATATCCGTATTATGTTTGTTTGTTTATTTATCATTTACTCCGTGTGTTCATTATTGATATTTTATCGGGATATCCGTATTATGTTTGTTTGTTTATTTATCATTTACTCCGTGTGTTCATTATTGATATTTTATCGGGATATCCGTATTATGTTTGTTTGTTTATTTATCATTTACTCCGTGTGTTCATTACTGATATTTTATCGGGATATCCGCATTATGTTTGTTTGTTTATTTATCATTTACTCCGTGTGTTCAATACTGATATTTTATCGGGATATCCGTATTATGTTTGTTTGTTTATTTATCATTTACTCCGTGTGTTCAATACTGATATTTTATCGGGATATCCGTATTATGTTTGTTATTTATTTACCATAGGGAAACTGGAGGCTGAACCTGTAGAGAACACTGTCGAGCAGTTTGATTTGACGATTATTATTGCTGCTAGTATTGGATTCGTTGCGTTGTTGATGTTCATGGCAGGCATTGTTTGGATTCGAAGAACGTACAATAGAAAAACGTAGGTAACAAGTGTTTGAGCCAATACTAAAACAACCAACACAACATGTTGGCTGTCTTGAGATGAAAAACGTGGATTGGGTAATATTTGGTTTGCACCGAATGAAACATCACAGAACTTCACGCGTTTTTTATCATAATACGACATATCACATCACATCACACTACACGACCACACCACACCACATCACATCACATCACATCACATCACACCACCACAACACACCACACCACACCCCATCACATCACATCACACGACCACAACACACCACACCACACCACACCACACCACACCACACCACACTACATCACATCACATCACATCACATCACATCACATCACGACATTGAGACACAAATGTACAAACATGCACAGTGACAATAGATCAGACAACACAAATATAACACCACACCACAACACGGTAAAGCTCACCACATACACAAAAATACACGAATTATAGAACACACTAAAACATTACAATATGTAATAAAGTTTATATGTAAAACGATAATTTATGTTGGACTTGTCCACTATAGTATATATTGAAACGTCTGAATTCACTTTCACCATTCTCAATTCTAACTACATGTATGTTTTTTTTAAATACATTTTTCAGACGACACAATGACAATTCCTCTGACTGTACGGACTCATTTTCCCTGTCTAGTACCTCCACCATGGTATCAGTCGGTGCAGACGGAGTACGAGGCGTTTTAAACCAGTCTTTTGTACCTGATGCTAACGTGGGTATGTTTAATGATAATGCACCCAATCTAAAGAAAGAAAGTCAAATTTCAAATCAAAGACACAGTATTCCTCGTCATTTTCTAAATGCGCCAGCTGGTTCAACAGAGAGTTCCATACAAGCCTGTGGTAACACTGCTCATAGCGACTATGATGAAATAAACTTCGACGAGGTAGGGACGTCTAGACGGCAGATGCGAAGAGGTATGGATTTTGAAGGATCTCGGCACTCTATGAAACAAAAGATCTTACTAGATGGCGACTATACTGATGAAGGACTACAAGAAGATGAAAGAGCAGATATTGACTATTTGATGTCTAACACAATCTACAAATACAAAGAACTCGATGAAAACGCTGACTTTTTAGATGATATTCTCGAACAAACAAACTGTGCTACTCACGTTTTAGATGGTACAAAATTAGAAGACATACCAGAAGACGAACAGTTGCAGATTTTGGCGTATGATGACTTTTCTGACGTTACCACGGAGACAGAATATTCGGAGGAGAAAGGAGGACATGCTTTAGGTCTCAAAGTAGATGAACTGTATACAACGATAATTAAGCTGGATTCAAAAAGTCCAAGACGACCGAAGACCATTGGGGGTGAATCAAACACTCGACCTGTGACCAGTATTGATGCCGTGTTAACTGATGAAATTATGGCAGATATTCCCGCAGTACCACCTAAGAACGAACAGCTCTTGATTGAGCTCCATGAAACTGAAAACCAGTCCACAATCTGACAATGAATTAACATATTACAACCAAGAGTAATTGAGCATTTTTTCATTATTTTTTACAGTTACAAATTCACCAAATCCTTGATATCGAAAATAGATAAACCCATTCTTACAACTCAAAGGACCAGTTCGGATTAGGGTTAAAATTCAAGTGCAAAAAAGGTATAGAAAAAGTTGGCTCAGAGCAAAAGAATAAGCCGATGTAATCTCTATGGATGAGATAACCCTATGCGAAAACGTGGAATTGAAACCCTGGCATTTAAAGCCCTATTACATTCTTACCAACCATGATGGGGTCGTATACACAGACTGGTATGTATACAGTAGACTAGACGCCATGATGGTATTGTATACACAGACTAGACGCCATGGTGGTATTGTATACACAGACTAGACGCCATGATGGTATTGTATACACAGACTAGACGCCATGATGGTATTGTATACACAGGCTAGACGCCATGATGGTATTGTATACACAGACGACATAAATAAATGTGAATTAGGTACAGACTATTATGGAAGGTCTATGTACAGACCGTAATGGAAGGTCTATTTACAGACCAACTGGTTATTTGTTTGTCAACGAAGTGTAAATGAATGGAATGCTGATATGATAAAAAACATGGATAAAAGTTATGAAAACTATAATTCCACTTATAACTACTAAAGGATTACGACGGATCTTGTTGGCTCTACACTGTACAAGAATTGATTAGTCGCTGCATGGGCTTATTCAAACCCTTTCGGAGTTGATATCTGCAAAACATCCAATCAAACAAGAAAACTCTTTTTGGAAACAGCGAAAAAAGCTTACACATTTTTATTTTGAGACATTATAGCGAAGGTTTTAAATATTATACTTGAATGTGATCGAACTGACATTATTCAATGTATGCATAACCTTCAAAAGTACAAATACCACAAATAGTTCCATTGTTGACATTGGAGTCAAATACAAGAAATTGGAGACACGTTTTACTTCGAATTATGACGTTTATGCCTTTTAAGTATCAACATTTGACATAACTATCATCAAGAGACTAACAGGTATAATGATTATTAATATACATATACCATTTAATTATTAATATACATATACCATTTAAGATACTTGATTGTAATCTAATATATCGCCTCACATAGTACCAGACATAAGCCAGTAAGCATTAATTTTCTTGTACTCGGGAAATTCAAATTAAAGCATCAACTATATACTACACAGCATCATGTTTAATTGGTATATACTACATATATGAAACAGCATGTTTAATTGGTATATACTACATATATGAAACAGCATTGTTAATTGGTATATACTACACAGCATCATGTTTAATTGGTATATACTACATATATGAAACAGCATGTTTAATTGGTATATACTACATATATGAAACAGCATTGTTAATTGGTATATACTACACAGCATCATGTTTAATTGGTATATACTACATATATGAAACAGCATGGTTAATTGGTATATACTACACAGCGTCATGTTTAATTGGTATATACTACACATCATCATGTTTAATTGGTATATACTACACAGCATCATGTTTAATTGGTATATACTACATATATGAAACAGCATGGTTAATTGGTATATACTACACAGCGTCATGTTTAATTGGTATATACTACACAGCATCATGTTTAATTGGTATATACTACACAGCATCATGTTTAATTGGTATATACTACATATATGAAACAGCATGGTTAATTGGTATATACTACACAGCGTCATGTTTAATTGGTATATACTACACAGCATCATGGTTAATTGGTATATACTACATATATGAAACAGCATGGTTAATTGGTATATACTACACAGCGTCATGTTTAATTGGTATATACTACACAGCATCATGGTTAATTGGTATATACTACACAGCATCATGTTTAATTGGTATATACTACACAGCATCATGTTTAATTGGTATATACTACATATATGAAACAGCATGGTTAATTGGTATATACTACATATATGAAACAGCATGGTTAATTGGTATATACTACATATATGAAACAGCATGGCTAATTGGATGGCATTAGTCTAAAGACTATGGCTTAAAATCTGAAGATCTGTTTGATTAAGAGCTACGGATATCTAGGCTAGGACGATATTGGCCATGTGTTTGTGTGTTTGTTTGTTTGTTTGTTTGTTTGTTTTGTTGTTGCTTTCTAAAGTTAAAACTCTGAATAACAGTAGACCTTCATTTGTTTACAAGATGCTATAAATCCCTAAGTCGATAAGCGTACCTTCTAACTCTTGTCATAGTCTGAAAAATCCAATAGTTGGTCCTCATATGTAACCACTCGCTACTCACATGAAGTATGATATTACATAACAGAAAACAATGAATGATATTTCAAAAAATACCGTTGCTGGTTATTTCTCGGAGCAATATATATCGGAGCAATAACCGGCAACGGTATTTTTCGAAATATCATGGATCATCGACCTGCCGGTATGTCTATCTTCTCACTGACAAGCCACGAAGCATGCCATATCCAGGAATATGTTGAGTCACACCACTGGGCACTCATGTTTAGTTAGTAAAGTTTACGAAAACAACAACAACAAAACCAACAAACAAACAACCAAACAAACAAACAAACAAACAAACAAAAAATAAATAAATACTGACAAGCATATCAACAAGAGAGTAATAAAAATCATTATCAAAATTACTATATGTTTTCCTATATGCGAAATGGTCACAATTGTGACCATTTCGCATATAGTATAGTAATTCTTGTAGTTGATAATGATTTGTAATTACTCTCTTGTTGATGCTTGTCAGTACTGTTTGTTTGTTTGTTTGTTTGTTTGTTTGTTTGTTTGTTTGTTTGTTGGTTTTCGTAAACATAACTAACTATGCCTGAGTGCCCTGTGGTCACACAGGCGGTTTATTCATAAGTGTACTTTTTATGGGGTGATCAATGTACAGATAATCACTAGAAACGAGTAGCAAATAAAATTAAAGATGCAAGCAGTGTTTGCAGGGCCCAAGCGGTGTGTCCAGCAGGTAATGATGTGCAGCATGGAGATTGGAGTAGTCTTCCTTCTACACGCCAAATTGTAAGGTTATATATACACTGGTTTCAGAGAAGAACATTTTTAAAATGATTTGGAGGAAAATCAAATTATGGTCACCACTGGATTTATTAAATCAATGATTGCCATAAAACTATGCATTGAAATTTTTTCTCGTTTACAAGTTTTAAAGTAGTCAAGTAGTTGATATGCCAAAATGCAAGTCAATCAGTGCTGTGCTTTTGGAGAAGTTGTTATTTTTACATTTTCGTAAAATCAAATATGGCCACTATAGAGGTCAACCGATTGCAACACTTTTCGCAAACTTGAACGACATTATTTAGATGATGCTATACACAAAAGATCACACCAAGTGGACTGCTCGTTCTGGAGAAGAAGATTTTAAAAGGAAAATCCAAAGGTCAAGTGAACACACGCGATTTTATTGACAAAATTAAAAGGGCATGGGACACGCATACTACGTACCAAATTTCGAGCCAACTGGACCCCAAGGTTTTGAGAAGAAATCGTTTTAATATTTTCACGAAATCCAATATAATGGCCAGTTCACGTGACCAGCCCGAATTCCTGGGTCAGGTGCTCATGCATGGCCCCCTATAACTTTATAAGCCTACCAAGTTTGAAAGGTTTACGGGCAACCGTTTTCTAGTTCTAGCTCGACAAAAAACGGCAGAAGAAGAAGAAAGAAGAAAACCCTAACAATACCAATAGAGGCCCACAGCCATAGGCTTGGGGCCCACAGCCATAGGCTTGGGGCCCACAGCCATAGGCTTGGGCCCCTAATAAAGGTATGTTTTCTAGAATATACGAACAGCATTATACTCATGGATATACGAATGCTTAGACTATAATCAGGGGAATACATATGCATTGCACGTTTGCAAAGTTCCCGTTATATAACATCCATACTACGACTATTTAAACGGATAAACAGATACGAACAAGTGTTGATCTCCAACTCGATCACCCACGCACCAACAGGTATCTAAATACTGATGACAACTTTACATGCATTTGTGTGTGGTAAATTAACATATCAAAATAGTTACGTAACTTATTATATAAGTACTACACGGTTACTTTAATTTGCCATTGCATTGGGCGTTAAGCTTCAATACGAACACAGCGGCAAAGAGGTAAGTATCAGACACGTTGAATCTTGTTCATTGAAGCAGTTATGTTGGTTATTTTCACCGTTATTAAGTCATGTAGATTCACAACTTGTAAGTTGAAAGAGCAATTTAACTTTGTAATAGCATTTACAACGACTTATAAATCTCATGCCGAAAATATATCGTGGTATTTAACTGTCAAATTCATTGACCTAACGAAAACTTGACGACTCACTCATGTTTAACATATCTGTTGTATAGTGTTGGCTATCTACCTGAGCACACAGTGTGTAAATGTAACTTCTTACGTTGCATGAAATGAGAAATATATTGTGATGACTCCAGTGGGTTGGTGTAGACCATTAAAAAATACATATGTAGGTGATGCTATGTTTCAATTACAAATGTACAAGGTAAATCTACAACGGATATGCATTGGCTGAGATGAGATAGTTACAGGAGAAATGAAGTTGCTTTTGCATTTGAAGTTGTCCGAGTATGTGTGTGTAAAATACACTGTGTTTCATGAATGAAACACCGAGGTATCTTCATTTCCCCTGTAGTTAACACTGTATATTTCTTTCTTTCTAGTTTATTTCAAAACTATTTAATACTTGGATGTACAAAGTCGGGCAATTGAAAACGTTTTTATGCTATGTTTGTCGAACCTTTGAAGGTGGAATGCAAGATACAATCTCAGGCCAAACCTAATCAGTACAGAAGGTGTGGCCGGGCTAAGACCGGGGTCTTAAATAGGTAACAGTTATAACACACACATGCCGTCATTTGTATTGCTTAGACTTTCCCATTGTCCAAGTATGTAAATACACAATTCACACACCCTTTTTCTGAAGACAATTATTTATTGCGTTACAGTTGAACTTTAAAGGTCTTCTTTGGTTCCCAAGCACATATTTGAGACTCGACAACAAACATGGCGGTGAGTGTTTTTTGTATTAAATTAAAAGATGAAATCTCGACAGTATCTTGGTAACCAGGGAGATACTAATATTTGAAGTGTTTGTCTTCCCATGACGTGTATTGAGTTGATATTTAATCATCACTTGGCAATCATATCAATCAGTCATCCTATTCATAATCGAGATATTCAGTTAATACGTTTTCGTCTCATAGTCCAGGCATCTTGTACAAGTTTTCATTATTTTGTCCTTCACTGTTTTTATTGCCATATTTGTGTAGGTATTACATTTCAGTGTAAACATTCCAATCAGTTTAACTTCTCAAGTTATCGTATTTTTTATATATCCATTTACTAAAGTGTCTCTCT
Organism: Glandiceps talaboti; assembly: GCF_964340395.1. Taxonomy (NCBI): domain Eukaryota; kingdom Metazoa; phylum Hemichordata; class Enteropneusta; family Spengelidae; genus Glandiceps; species Glandiceps talaboti. Next base: position 890,970 of record NC_135562.1, on the reverse strand, counting down.
AGTTAATTATTTTCTGCGGCAATTTTATCATCTGAATTCCATTCTATTTCACTCGTAAAATTAACGTTTTGTTATTTTCATCATTAATATACAATATGTATGTCGTTTTGCAAATAACAAAAGATGGGTGTAGATTTGGAGAGAATCTAATCTTTACCGTTTCATTATGTCCAATATGATTATATCTAAGCATCTTAGAGGGCCGATCCTTAGGGCGGGGCCGTTCGGATCAGCTTATAATGGGTTGGGGTTGTCTTTTGATGATCACTTAACCATACAACTAAAAGAATAGATAAATAAATGCATCAAAACTTACGACAATGTCAAACATATAAAATAAAATTGTGTACAAGCGACATTTCCTGGTGTTTTTTCAGTCTGTATAATATAATTGTTTTCTTTCAAACAGGAAAAACTTCCCATTATTGCTTGGCGTATTCCAGGAGGCTTCGTTCGCCATGGAAAGGCTATTAGAATCACCGGTATTGTTAAAAAGGGTGCAAGCAGGTAAATTGAATAAATCAAACTTGCTAAGTGAGATATAGTTACCTTATTGGAATCTAGCTTTCGTCCAATCACTCTGACGTCATCAGCGCAATGACATCATAGACTATCTAGTGGAGTCCAGTATCCAATGCCTATTGGTATTGCACGTGCATGGTCACACATGAATTTGCCTGCTTGGAAATAAATGAATAAATAAATAATTTATTTAATTAATTAATTAATTGATTAATTAATAAACAAAAAAACAACAACAAACAAACAGTACGTATTCAATTGCTTCAATGACATGCAGATGGTCTTCCCTTGTTTGTTAGGGAGCCTTCAGTATTTACAAGGGGGAGGGCCGGAGGAAATCACACATGGTCTGTTAAGAAAAACATGACCCTTCCCCCATTCTCCATTCGTAAAAAGTGACCCTCCCCTTTGTCCCATTTTTTAAAACATGACCCTCCCCATGACATTTGCATATTCTGAACGTTAATTAATATTCCTATTATATGTATACATACAAATTAAATGATTTTGACTCTGTATTAGAAAGCAATATTTGTACATATACTACCATTGCAGGAGTTATATAGAAACGCCTGTGATAAGAACGTGTTTGTCAGTTTGGTAGTGATAAGAAGTAGACTTTTTCGGCACCCTCAAAGACAGTTTTCATTGTACACCGCTGATAAAACGACAAAATACACAATTGGGAACTATGTCTTCGATTGAAGGCTTGTTCTAGTTTGTTCGACTACCTCACTGATTTTATCTCTCTCTCTCTATCTATCTCTATCTCTCTCTTAGATTCGCTCTAAACTTAAAGACAAAACGTGGTCGTATCAACTTCCGATTGAGTTGCGATTTTGAGTCTAGTGGTATTGGCTGTAATAGCATTTTAGACGATGATGAGTGGGGCGATGAGGAGAACAACGCCGAACTGTTTCCTTTCGAACTCGGTGTCGAATTTGAACTGCGGCTCGAATATAACCATGGAAAGTACATCATATCCGTAGGGGAAAACCATTTGCTTGACTACGAGCTCCGTTGTCCAGCACGAGCTGTGAAGTTCTTTGAGATACACGGCAATGTTAAGATCAAATCAATCAGTGTAGTTTCACCAAGCGAAGAAGATACTTCATCATCATCCTCATCCGATGAAGATTAATAAAGTAAGTAGCTCAAAAACTTGCCTTGGTGTTACTATCTCAATAAGCTAAGCAAAGTTTGGTGTGGAGATCTAGACCTTATTGAGATAGAAACATCAAGACAAGTCGCTTGGCTATATCTTAAGAAGTCAAGCCAAGGCAGATACAGTTTAGCACATTCATGTGCTTTGAATTATAAATTACCTCCAACAGTTAAGTGAATCTTACCTGTAAACCTACGATCTGTAATAAAGACCACACTGTGCCACTTACATTAGGAGGGTGGCAATTTACAATTGCCCAAGTCAATATGAGATCCACTTATTTAGCAAGAACTATTGGTGATAATTTCATCGCATTCAAAACACGTCCATAATGGGGCAGTTTTTCACGAAATAACCCTAAACATGGGTCAACTTTATATGAGAAAATTCCCAAATCCTAGGGTCGATAAGATGGGAAACGTTTTGAATATTCATGAATTAAAAATACCTTGAAAACATCAGAACAAAGTTAATTGACCCGGTAGATTTTCCCTAACAGTATGTCTGTTTTTGAAATTGAGCACACACCGTCTGAAAATTTTAGGAGTACCCCCCCCCCCCAGCGTTCCTCCTAGTCACAGTGTTCACAGAGTAGTCAGACAGCACAAAGAACGCTCAATGCAAGTATCATGCTCCATGCAATGTTAGACATATATATATATATATATATATATATATATATATATATATATATATATATATATATATATATATATATATATATATATATATTCAAGATACAAGCCCAACATTATGTGAATGAATAAGTTATAAACAACATTTAAGATAAAACAAGACATATCGTATTTATCAAAAAATTAACCACACGTGATCATGTTTCCTTGTATTTTAGGTGATCATTGAAATTACGAAGACTGATTGTATCAGCAGCTCAATGGAAGAGACACTATCAACATTAACATAGCGGCCATTACATTTTGAGACAAGCAAATTGTGATTGTTGAAAAATGCACTTTTCTTCTTCGACTAATAGCTACTCATAATTGATTATAGAATATTACATGTAACATGACAGAAGTACAACATTCAAGTAGATCTTTAAAGCTAGTTTCAAATTTCTACAATTAGCATTTGTATTTTCAGTGATTTAATAGTTTTGATTAAACTGGAATAGTATGAAGATAAAGGTTGTGTCACGTGGTTGATTACTAACGTACGTGTTGCTACAGGTCAAGTGTGTGTTGTGAGCGTGCTTGTGAGATAGTTACTCTTGGATACTGTAGTCGGCGGATGAAAACATTGGCAGAAATTGTAAAAAGTGCCAGAGGAAAGGACACACTGCATGTGAGTAAGTTATCCGGTTGGCCCGCCATATTTACTGAAATTGTTGTATTGATATCTATCACAACAGCTGAATATAAATATGACAACTCGCAAAGTATGTTAACGGGACTTCTTTCCGCGGAAATTGTTTTTCGCGAATTTAGGTGAATTAAATCGAGCGCCAAAACATTATATGACTGTGTACAATAAATATTCAGTTTGTATAATTAACATACTTTGCTAGCCACTCCTTTAGTCTGTCCATTGGTAATGGGGTGACGATTAACATATTGTTATCATCAACAATGTCTGTATTGCTGTTTTGAAAATAAGTATTGGAATCATAAGAATACGAAGAAATAGATTGGTTGATGAAACGAAAAGGGGTAACATTTATACGTGGAAATACATAGTTCATGTATAGATACTTTGAAAAGGTAGAAGCGAATGCAATCTTTTGGTACACTTACTTCGGACCTTGATTAGATCATATGATTACACCCAAATGACCTTGTGGTGCAAGTTATACCACATTCAGCCATACTATGCGTTACTATGGTAATCTATTATTTAAAACTTTGAATGAAATAGGATACTCGGGATACAAGCAGTCTTTATAGGTCGTGACAGAAACAAAAGAATTGTCGAATTTAGCAGTACTGTCACTGACTGATGATAACAGTGATGTTGCACATGTAGACTTGACATACATACTCCCATACACCCTTCGTCTATGGTACACCCTAATTCGTGTATGGTCTATGGCACACCCAAAGTGTTGGGTCTATGGTACACCCACAGTGTAGGGTCTATGGCACACCCAAAGTGTAGGGTCTATGGTACACCCAAAGTGTAGGGTCTATGGTACACCCAAAGTGTAGGGTCTATGGCACACCCAAAGTGTAGGGTTTATGGTAAACCCAAAGTGTGGGGTATATGGTAAACCCAAAGTGTAGGGTCTATGGTACATCCAAAGTGTAGGGTCTATGGTAAATCCAAAGTGTAGGGTCTATGGTACACCCAAAGTGTAGGGTCTGCGACACACCCAAAGTGTAGGGTCTGTGGCACACTCTTCGTGTAGGGTCTATGGCACACCCAGAGTGTAGGGTCTGTGGTAAATCCAAAGTGTATGGTCTATGGTACACCCTTCGTGTAGGGTCTATACGGCACACTCTTCGTGTAGGGTCTATGGTACACACAAAGTGCATGCCTCCTACATATAGGGGAAAACCAGCAGACCCCTCCCCCACAAGAACACCTTGATGAACCAGTCTATGGATGAACATGGAGAAACAATCTGAAACTGAAAGTGGCCACCAATCTGTTGAACTAACTTCAAGATCATCGACAGAGAAGAAAACACGGATAAAAGAATATTAGAAGACACTCACATCAACAACTTGACATATTAGTTAGATGTATACACTGAAAAGAATTCTCACATGTATTAAAGCTAACCGTTTCACACCTCCATTTTTTTCAACACAGCTACATATAGTGGTCTGAGATTTGGGTCATTATCTAAGCTCATAGACCATACACAAAAAGGTCTATGTGTGGCCACTGATGTGAAGGACAAGTGATTTGTTCAAAACATGTCTGTTTCTCAATCAAATGTGAAAGTAGATAACATGTATGGATCATGGTGCTTTCACGATGAACATACCTATAAATGCAAGAAAAGATAGTCCAACGATCAACAAATTTTCTGTATCACATCTCAACATATGAAAGATACTGTCCTTGCTTGCTCTCTCTGGGTAGCATGTGGTTACAGAATTTTCGGAGTGGTCTGAGCCCAACAACTGGACCTTTCAAGTTAGGTCAATTTCCTGACCTATTTGACCAAAGCATGCTGGGATGTGATACAGAAAATTACTGCACCAGTAAAGCTTGCGATTTCTTCATACAAATACACATGATTATAAATACATGATGAAAAGGAAATGTGGGGATCGTTCTCTTTTTGGGGGCGGGGGTTTCAATTCTTGTTGCATTATCAATGGTACCAGAAGTACTCTATACTCTCAGAATCATACTTAAACCATCCCATAAGGGTGAGGTTTTTTTTTTTTTTGTTTCTCATCTCCAATGGAATAGTCAGGCGGGTCGGGCGGGCGAAATAAAAAAAAAAGGGGGGGGCAAGAAAAAAAAATGTATTTTTTCAGTTCTATTCTCTGTCCTTTCTGTCCTGTTAGTCTCTATACAACTTCATTTCTCTTCTATTTATTGAATTCCTTGTTACAAGTCTCTTTCCTTCATTTTAGCAAGGTTGACAAGTCTGTAGAACAACTTTGTAAGAAGATGATTAAATACTTATCATCCTGATGGGTGTATATATGTAGCCATGAACTATTGTGTGATTTTATCAGGAGTACTAATACATTCGTCCTATTAATCAAAGTGGCATTGCCATCGCTAACAATATTTTCAAGTTATCCAATTTGAACTTTAGTATGTAACTTTTTGAAACACTTACGTGATTGTCATCAGTGTGCTAGATGAATTTTCATTTATATGAACCATTACTTCTATGAAACATTTTTCTTCAGTGTGAACTTGTCAAAATAATCCACCAGATAACATGTCAAACATTTCTAGAACTCAGAACCCCTTTGGGATTTACTGTTTAAAAGTAATTAAAAGTAATAATGTAAACACCGGAATCGGGTCATGAAACGCTATGGAGTCGGTCATTTCCCTGATAATACAACTAATTTAAAGCTAAAAACTGGTCAAGAAATTAGGAATGCAGTATGACTTTTACCAATTTTAAGCATAATTTTGAAAATGATGGAAATATTCTGAGCTATTATTACATTGCAGCAAAATGTACCGCGTGACAGTATTAATTTTGAGCCCTGTCCCTCATCAAACCTCAACGGCTTCAGCCATGATGCTCTGACATGCTGCTCTGACGTAACAAAGGGGTTGGGTGGGTGGGTGTGTGAGAGGGGGGGGGGGGTTAGACGGCAGTGTTCTGCCAAGGTTTCCAACAAGTTGGGACACAGGCCCCTTGGTTCCAAAAAGTGGTGTCATTTGACAGGGAGTAGGGTCAATTATTATTGTCTATGAAATATTCATATAAATTATCTCAGACCACTATAGAGATACTGTGGTCTGAGATATTCCATTACGTATAGACCATTACCTAACTACATAAAAAAATTCCATTCATAATAACAGTTCCCATTTTTTGAAAATTGTGTACTACACATTACTCCTTAGAAAAAGAAGGCAATTAAGATTTATAATTATATATATATATATATATATATATATATATATATATATATATATATATATATATATATATATATATATATAATTATATATATATATATATATATATATATATATATATATATGAATGATATATTGTTTAGAAAGATTGGACAGCCAGGTAGTCACAATTTTTAATCTGAATATCAATGAATAGCAGTGCTAAAATTTATAATTTTTTCAGACAAGGACAATGAACAATTTCAAAATAAGTCACAGTGAACATATGATTGAATAAAAACTTTGAGAAATCCTAAACTTGTAACCACTTGTTTCATTTTTAAAATTGTTAGTACACTGCTGTGTTTATCATTCCCTCTTCAAATTCATGACATTCCTGAAGAAAAAAAAATCCCTGACTTTAAAAAGTACCAAATGTGAACGAAAAACTTACAAATAATAGTCAAACAAACTTTAAAATAATTTATTTTTTATTAATTAACCCTTACTGGCTGTGTATCATGATTTGGTCCTGCTATATCAAATGACAGCATAGTTACGTACCGTAAACTTGCAATGATACGGAAAGCTGACATTAGGTGTCCTTGAAACTCAGAACTTGAATCTTTAACTAAAACTATCAACAAAGTCAAAGTTGGGATGCTCTGTAAATATTACATTAATGTTTTTCTGATTTGCACAACAAGTTCGTTCTTCATGTCTGACCGGGCGCACATGCATCGGCCGTCTATAGTGGCCATGCCAGTGATTACGCATTGATTCAGTGCCCAACATTCACATGTGTCACTAGCACTGTCAACATCATGCAACACGATCCCCTAACACAGCTTTTTCGGAATCAAAATACACATGTACTCATTTAATTTAACCCATCAACAAATGAAAATCACAACCTGTCCCATAAATTTGGTTCACGAAGGCTTCTGAGCTGTGGCATGGCAGATAGATGTTCCGGTAGCAAGTTCAGTGTTTCGCTCACGTCAGTGATTAGGTCAGAGGTCACGACAGTGACAGTAGACAAAATCAAAACATGTGACGAGAGACGTCCATTTCGACGTCTCATCTAATCCCTCTAAGTCTAATGTTTTAATTTGTAGATTAAGTTTATCAAAGTTGATCTTTTTGTGGCATTTTTTATGATAACAATAGAACTGCGCGTTGTCACTGTATCTTATATGATGTCAACAAAACTTTCCCTTACGCAGTCAGTATACTTCTTGTGGGATTCACGTCGAGTCAGCGCCTGGCCTGGTCCGGCCGTGGACTTAGATAATTTTGATGTCTGCCGTAAAATGAATGCGCCAAAGCGATGAAAGGTGGGAAAATTATTGCTTCATTTGTAATTTTAGGGGGCCAATGTCGCAAGGTCGTGGCCTCGGCAGAACTGGCCTAAGACGCCATGGGGAACCTTACTATTTTGCTGTGCTCAGGGGTCGGTCGGAAATAAAAACACTTTTTTTTTTCTGATGTCGGAGCTGCAAATTAGGGTCGGTCGGGAGATGAGAAACAGAAAAATAAAAAGGGCCGCCCTAATTGAGTATACATATACAAGATTTCAAGGAAGTTTGTATTATGCCATCAACGGTGATTCGTAAAACCATCAAATGCATGTACATCAACAAAAACATACCCCCAGTAATACTAGCACAGTTTAGTCCAGGTTTTCTACAAGTATTTTCTTGAGGAAACAGTATTAACTAAGCTTGGTCTATCTGATTGGCGACACAAAAATCAACAAGGCTACACTCGTCCTTCCTTCATTTACACTTTCCAAGAAATAAATGACAACAACACCAAATCAATAACTTTTTATATATTTTTATTATGGTATCATCTCCCTTTGATCAATGTCTCACAGCAGACACATATGCATCAGCAATGGTGACTTCAACTTTCTGGTTGTAGACACTTTATGCATCAGCAATGGTGACTTCGACCTCTACACCTGGTTCAATACTGATAGATGTAATCTGTTTGACGATTTCTGATGGACTGTGGAGATCAATCACTCTCTTGTGAATACGCATCTGGTAACGATCCCAGGTCTTTGACCCTTCACCACATGGTGTCTTACGAGTGGTAATACGCAGGAGCTTGGTTGGCAAACGTACTGGTCCCTTCACACGGAGCTGTTTGTCTTTAGCTCCACGGATTAAATCAGCACACACTGTGCATAAGAAGGAAAAGAAATACTGAAGTTTAGATTAAAAATTATCAATAGCATGGCATTTATGACAAGTATAGTTTAGTTCTATATGACCAATAGTCCTATATTCCAATTATATCCTCTACTGGAAATATGTGTGACATTAAAACACTTTATTTCCGTAAGTCTTCCATCATAGTATAATCAGTGTTAGCCTGAGTGGGCTGTCAGCTGTAAATTATGGTAGTCCCATGACAAGAATAGGGAACTTGCAAACCTGCCATGTTGGATGTTGCATCATGGGAAATGTGATAAGAAATACTAATTAATTAGTATTGTAAACAATATTGTTAAATTGTTTATAGCCACCAATAATCAGTTTGTATTTACCCGGACCAGTGTGGGAGGTTTATTTCATTGGTAGCTCCATATAAGTTATTACGATAACCACATAATCCCATAGCATGCTCAGTCTGAATTGCAAGTTCCCCATTGGTAGTCTGGACATGGGACTAAGGTTAATTTCAAGCCCTGTATCATATGTGCAAGAAGTCAGGCAAGTTTCACATTGGCCTCGGTATGTAACAATACCATCTACATTACACTAACCTTTTTCCAAGCTCTTGACATTACGACTTGTAAGTGTGATATGGAACAATACCATCTACATTACACTAACCTTTTTCCAAGCTCTTGACATTATGGCTTGTAAGTGTGATATGTAACAATACCATCTACATTACACTAACCTTTTTCCAAGCTCTTGACATTACGACTTGTAAGTGTGATATGTAACAATACCATCTACATTACACTAACCTTTTTCCAGGCTCTTGACATTACGACTTGTAAGTGTGATACGGATACGATGGATTGGCGCTTCATCAGCTGGAGCCTTACCACTTTCCTTGTAATGAGACTGGGGGGAAAAGAAAAAAATAATTTCAGTTCAAGTTCACATGTGACTCTCCTAATAGATTGTTACCATACTATACATGTATTTCCCTGTATCATTTCATTGACATGGACATCTATTTTATATTGTATACCACATGAAAGTAAATGTGTCAGTTTGTGGACGTATAAAATGCTATTTTCCCCAACATACTAAAACAACTCCAAAGAACAAACTTGCATGCTTTATCACAAACAACTCAATAATCACTCTCTGACTGGACTTGCAGTGAGCATTTAGGTTATATGTGGTATTACAGGAGACTGGCACTTACAACTCACAAGTATGTGTTCACAACTAGAATGGAAAAGATTAGAATTGTTCTATGCAATGTTGCTGGGAGGATACACTCACTGTCGCAGTTTTTGGACAGGTATCAACTCATCCCACGACCCTCGCTGTTTTCTTCAGAACTGTCATATTGTTATGCTCAATAAATTGTATGAAAGATCAGGTGATATTAAAGCTTTGATTCAACACTAATTTTATGGTATCGGTTTTCAGAGCACTAATCTCAGCATTCACAAAGTTATCGTATGTAACAATACTGCTGTGGTAGCCAGCATTTTTGCTACAGCAAAGTATGCGGAAATGTTACAAAAATCACTTGAATATCATTTTACTCTTATTTAAATCTACACATATCTCATTAATAGTTTTCTCCCAGTGCTCAGTTCAAACTTGATGACATTCTTAGTAGGACAGTCTTCATAATAATTCCTTTGCAATAACAATCAACTTTTGTGTAAGTGGTTAAAATATCACAATACCATTGTTTATGTCCAATATTTAAAAGAGCGGCGGAATTCATACTTTATCCTACAAATATGTAAATTGGTGTGGAAGTTTGTGTCCGATTACTAAGTCATCGATGTTAAGGGGTTATAAATTTTCAGTGTGGAAGTTCATGTCCAATTACTAAGTCATCGATGTTAAGGGGTTATAAATTTTCAGTGTGGAAGTTCATGTCCAATTACTAAGTCATCGATGTTAAGGGGTTACAAATTTTCAGCGTGGAAGTTTGTGTCCGATTATTAAGTCATCGATGTTAAGGGGTTACAAATTTTCAGTGTGGAAGTTTGTGTCCGATTATTAAGTCATCTATGTTAAGGGGTTACAAATTTTCAGCGTGGAAGTTCATGTCCAATTACTAAGTCATCGATGTTAAGGGGTTACAAATTTTCAGTGTGGAAGTTTGTGTCCGATTATTAAGTCATCTATGTTAAGGGGTTACAAATTTTCAGCGTGGAAGTTCATGTCCAATTATTAAGTCATCGATGTTAAGGGGTTACAAATTTTCAGTGTGGAAGTTTGTGTCCGATTATTAAGTCATCGATGTTAAGGCGTTATAAATTCGGGTAATAAGTCATCTACAAAGTTGTTTCTGACTTTAAACCCCGTTGAAAAAGACCCCAAGGAAAATGTCAACGCAGGAATGAGTGGTACTATTTTTGCAGTGTTTATCTAATCGTCGAATAACTTGACCTTGTCCGAAAACTGCGACAGTGTAAGTAAAATAGATTGTTACAATGTGTTTGCATTTCATTATATTCATAATCAGCCATCGTCAAATGGTAATTTGACACAATTCCAAGTCGATCATGGTTTCTTTCCCAAAAATTATATCAGTCAATAGTCCATTATAATTTCTACGGCCTCAACATCTCTGATCAAAGATACATGGGGTTCAATATCAAATGTTACCATGCTCCGCCATAGATGGCGTTTTCTATAGTGATTATTATACGCGGGGCATGATATGGAGTACGAGTACCGTACGGCTTCATTTACTTTGGAAATTTCTCTATATTGTCTCCATTAACAGGGTATAAATCATTTGTACAGAGAAATGAGATATTCTTACCATGTTCTTTTGATCTGGCCGACGTATTCGATTGCAAAATTGGCAATGAACAGCGGTGAGCCAGGAGCTTAGAGTTACGATCAGCTACGTTGAAAATCACGCTGCAGAAAAAGGACGACACATGCTTTCCCATCATGCATTACGGTATAAAAGTAGTTTAACGTTTTTAGGTTGTATTTTCAGTAATTTAATAAAGAATTTGGGTCTTAACTTATTGGAACTCATCGTATTTTTCAAATATAAATTATGTACAGGTAATGACATAATTTAAATTGTTTAAAGTGTTATCAGAAAATCCAAACGATAGATATATTCGAAAGTGTGTTCTACACTTTCGAGACTTTACTCAGTGTTGGATTTACACTTCCACGTTGGATTCCAAGATGGCGATGAAGGTGAGTTATATCTTGTCATCTTGAAAAAATTCACTTTTGCGATATTCCATGAGTAGAAAATATCCAAAAATACAACGTACATACATATGTATCTCTCCGTTTGCTTAGAAGCAGTTAAAATGTGTTATAGACGGTAATTTTAGGAATTCCGGGCGAGGTGTACAACAGGAATGATGTTGCCAACAACTCATTGAGGACGTGGTCGCCGGTTTCATACAAGCCCGTTTATTTGACCATTTTGACGAAAATACTGTTTTTTGTTGTCGTGAGTGATATGTCATGTAATCAGTAGTTTTCATGGCAGTATAAGCAATACAATACATGAATATACAATTGTAAGTACTTGTCTGATTACGCTTATTGATTCATTATGCTTGGGCCATAAAATTTAAAACAGAAGATTGTAATTTGTATTACTATTAGTATATACTATTAGTTTATGTTGTAGATATGTACAACGCTCTATAGATTAAAATTATTATAATCCACTGAATTTATCTGAATTCTGACAAGTAACTGACATACCTGCAGAACTGAAGTAGTAAAATATAAATTAAAACGCCGAGATCGGTGTAACCAATTCTTGTACAAATTTATGCCCCTCCCCTCCCCCCATTCACCATTAATTATAATCACAACATATTACTCGGGGTCAGTGACCAACCCATGATGTGTTTATCTACAATTCAAGTTTTGTATTCAGGAACATTGTGAAATAAAGAAAGTGTCACTAGTATAAGGACAGTACAACTTGTATGTTGCTGTGTTGTGGAAATCCAAATCTAGCCATATCCAGATACTCCTGTACAAACTATTCTTCATTCCTCAAACTTCTTTAAATGATTTAGTCTGGAAAGAGAGTATTGAATTGTACATGTATCACTATCACCCGTTGTTGTCTACAGTGGTTATTAACATCAGATGTACTAATAAACAGGCCTTAATTAATGAATGGTGAATGCCACCCTTTGATTTCTTGAAATCAGTACAAAGTTATACGATATATATTGTCATGCAAATTCCACCATCAACTCTTACCGTTTTTTTCTGGGAAAACTAAAAACACAAGTGTGATAAAAGCTCATCTGTGCAAAAGTTCAGTCTTAGTTTAATGGGTTTAACTGGCGAAAGCTTTGGTAAGCTAATTAAATTTTGGTGCAATATGAAGTTAAACCCATTAACTTAAAAAAAACTAGTCTATGCATAATATGCAACATGATATAAAATGATAAATTATCGGTAAATCAAAACACATCTCTCAAAAATCAACTGAGATTTAATGTTGTTATCAGGATCTGTAAAATATCTGTAAAACATCTTGTAACTAGCCCTATGAATAGGATGGAGGTTACTATATAGTAATGACCTCTGACCCCAGTTCACTAATCTCATTATGTATGTATATTGATCACATTGGCTAATTAGCAATCCACTTGTACAGTCTTGCAGCAGGTTTCACATTCACACACCTACATACCTGTAGTTGCTCCCCATACATTTTATCTAAGTACAAAGGAAAAGTAGATAGTTGCCATGGGGGGGGGGGGGGGGGGGGGCAAGCTTTTTTTTCAAGTAGATAGTTGCCATTCAGTAACATACATACAGTACCTCTTGTTATTGTGAGTTAAAATGAGAAAAATGACACACTGGTCACCACACACATGTAGTAAGAGATAGGGAACACCAAATTTTGGTGTGTCACTAGAAATTGTGTGCATTAGTGGCATGTCAAGTAAACTGGCTTAGAGTCAAGGGCATACTAAACCTTTGCTACTTTTATCCCAACCTCCCAAGCCTGATTATAATTAATAATGGGGGGGGGGGGGGGGGTTTGATTTATTCATAGACCCTCCACCCAGAGTAGAGGGTGGAGGGTCTATGAATAAATCAATAAATGGAGGGTCTATGATTTATTTTGTGACAAGCATCACACATTCGGTCACATACATGTACATACAGTACCTCTTGCATTTTCACCAAGTACACAATGTATCTGTAGGTGGGGAAAGTGGATTTGGTTAGTACAAGTTTAAAGTTGTAGGTGTACAACAAATAAAATGAGGCAAACAGAGAGAGACTGAATTATCAAAATGACTATGCCATGGTATCAGCCAGCACTCATAGTTTGTAAGATATGACATTCATACCTTGCTATCAGCCAGCACTCATAGTCTGTAAGATATGACATTCATACCATGCTATCAGCTAGCACTCATAGTCTGTAAGATATGACATTCATACCATGTTATAGATTGATGGTGAACCCTTTTACGCTTTTACAATGTCTGGGGAACACATGTAGGATTTACCAACTTACCCCCTTAGCAAAAACACTGGTAGGGAACCCTGACAAAATGACTGAGAACACATGTAGGGTTTACCTTCTTACCCCCTTAGCAAATACACACTGGTAGGGAACCCTGACAAAATGACTGAGAACACAGGTAGATTTTACCTACATGTACTTACCCCCCTTAACAAAAACACTGGTAATTCAACACATTTCAGTTGTTGGAATAAAGAAAGTGTGAAACAAAATGAACAAAGACCATAAAGTTAGAAACTATAATGGAGAATATCTTGTTCATGGTTCCAAGAACTATATTATAACTATTTTGTATTGTCGTAGAGACTATAACTTGTATATGAAATCTTTACATGTCTTGAGTATACATGCATTACTATTACCCAGTTTAGTAGTGTGAATGACATGGTATGTAAAGGAGTTTATATAGAATATCCATCATGTGGTTAGTATTTCCCATTCACCAAATATTGTAAAAATTACACTATCTTGTTGTAAGGTTGTACTTTTTCGATGTAAATATAAATGACAGATTTCTTTCAGATTTAGCAGAGTTATGACAAACAATGAAAAAAACACAAATTTCTTAGTCAATTGTTAATTAATACATGACAGTTCTGTAATGCATGCATTAATGTTTGGTTCAAGATTTGAATGGTAGTTGCATTGTTATAAATCACAATGTCTTCTTGGTGTTAAGAAAAAATAAACAAATGTCTGTCGACCAAATTGAAGTACATACATGTACACACATGCAATACTACAGTCATATTCTTCTTAGAGTTCTGACCAGACTGTTGAACTTATTTGCATAAGGTCAAAGTTCACATTTGGAAAAAAAACTGTTATTGCTTTCTTTTCCAGAATAGTTTTACATCAGAGCTAGGATAAATTCTGTCACTAAAGCAATGATTTTAGGCTGGCATTGCAGGATGAATTTTTTTTATAACTTCTGGGACTTACTACATTAAAAAGGAAACTGGAGTATTGAATGGGATTTAGATAAAATACACATGTACAAACATGATTGATGTTAATTTATTCATCAGTCTATGAGTGATGCAGCATGCTTTCACCTTAGTACAATACTGTAGGACATTGTTTGTTTTATGGAGGGTGGTAAGAAGGTCAAACCTACCTGAGTTTCCCTGGGTTATCTACAAAATACCTACATGTAGCGAGGTACATGTATGGAAACTTACCTGAGTTTCCCTGGGTTATCTACCAAATACCTAGCGAGGTACATGTACATGTATGGAAATCCATGCATAATACCAAAGACCTACATGAAAGGTCTATGGTAATACTATGCATATTCACCATGGAAGCACTAAGATTCATACACAAGTTCTCTTCTACTTTTTGATTGAGAAACAGACATGTTTTGAAAACATGATCACTTGTCCTACCTTCTTCAGTGTCTAACTGGATCTGACTGAATGATCCAAGTGTGCTGGAGGTGTGGAAAGGTTATCTTCAATATATGTAAATTCAGGTGTTAAAAATCCCAAGTCTTCTCAGTTATGTACATCTGGTGATCTAACTGCTCAACTTCTGTGATGATGTCACTATAGATTGGATTTACATATTATATTGAAGCTCACCTTTTCACACCTCTGGGTACTCAACACCTCCAGCATATTTGGACATTCTGTCAGATCTTGCAACTATACTGTATAATTACTCCAAGGCCTGATCCAGTTAGACATTGAAGAAGGACAAGTGATTTGTTCAAAACATGTCTATTTCTCAATCGAAAGTGGAAGAACAGAACTTGTCTATAATATAAATCCATCATGCATGCTTTATCAGACTCCCCTGTCCCCCCACTCCTCTTTGACATGATTACGTAAACCTTAGTAAATACAGTGAAAGATAAGGTCACAGTGTGTGTATGTGTATGTGTGTGTGTGTGTGTGTGTGTGTGTGTGTATGTGTGTGTCACTGTGTGTATGGGTGTGTCTGTGTGAATTTCCGTGCAGTAATAGACAGAGTAGCAATCAAAAGTGAGGTGCTTGTATTCAAGTTCCTACTACATTAAAACTTTGCAATTGTCTCATCTATAGACATATTAAAAATCTAATCTTTCTAGTTCTAGGTTTATAAATACAATGTATGGGTATGTACATCAAATTGGCCAGCATAGCACTCTCCTGGGGTCTTGCATTTGTATTTAGAATACTGCATTTCATGAAAATAATATAGCCAAAATAATGTGACAATTGGTACTTGTGTTATGCAAATTTGTCTGGAGTCTGTCTACAAATTTATCTTGACTCTGAAATGTGTTGCTATCCTAAGTTTCAGTCAAACAAAAGCAATTTCTTCAACTTTGCTGGAACTCTGTCTGCCAATTACTTTACATAGACTAATCTGATTGAAATAGGTTGACCAGTAAGTTGTTTCATTTAATTCTATTACTTTAGCTTTGTATTACATGTTTGTTTTCATCTTGATTACTACAAATATATATGTAAAGATAATAGATCAAATGGAACAACTTGCCAACAACAATCGTACACTTCAGCAGATTATAATGAATTTGTGCCTAGATTTTCATGTACATGTGGTTTGAATAGGGTATGTGTAGCAGCCATAGGTAGGCTAAATTATCACCATTTCACTGTACATGTAGGACATGTGTCTTTATAGCAGTCAGTGTAGGCTAATTATCACCATTTCACTGACTATTGCCTCCACCTTGTCAAGACTTTTAAAATGGAAATGAAGGCATATTTACAGTACATGTACATTCAAAGTCTGGTAGAAATTTGTTTTCAAGTTGTAAATACTTGACTCACAAGGGGAGTTTTTAAGAGTACAAATAATCATCTGTACTTATATGAATTCTTTTCAGATCTGATTTCAGATCAAATTTCGTAAACCTGTCTTGGAGTATTTTAGCATGAAAGCTCATCAGACTGAAAATGATACCATTATTACTTGGTTTGGTTCATTGGTAGTTTCTTTTACATTTTGTAAAATGGGTGACGTGGATAGCTATAATTAAAAAAAACATGATACAGCCACTATTGTCGTTTTATTTATAATCTGATTAACGTTATTTTCTCATAAATTATATGTATTAATACCACACGCAAGCCAAGTTGAACATGTTCAAACCAAGAAATTAGGATTTGTGCTCATATCCTGGCCGTCAATATCAGCCTTGATATTGGGTTATATACCTTCGGTGCAAGGATACATCAACCTTGATATTGGGTTATATACCTTTGGTGCAAGGATACATCAACCTTGATATTGGGTTATATACCTTTGGTGCAAGGATACATGATCCACACACTGCTACACATTGTGCTGTTCATATCCTTGGCCTCAGGACCTAAGGCATGATTTAATCCAATATCAAAACAATAATAGTAAATCTGTAACTCAAAATGTTCTACTATTGTGATCTCTCTAAATTGATACTACTTACAATAACTTTGCATAGATCTATATCGTTACCTGGTAGTTCCCAAGTACCAGTAGGATTAGCCTCAAAGACCCTGGCATTCCTTCCACTTATATAATGCACTCTCTCAACAAGCTTTAGGTGGAGAGACAAATTAGAACAGTGCCTGTGCCATTCAGACGTGACGTAGTTAGTTATTACATAAGTGGACCAACGGATGGACCTGTCAGACTACAGCAGGATAGAATAATTATTATTTATTAGAATAATTATTATAAATAATAATTATTTAGAGCGTCAGTATCTACAGTCAATGATGTGATCAATGACTCTTATTAAAAAGTATACATGACATCAAAATAGTTAAACATATAAAAATATTGAAAATATTTAGAAGATTCAAGAGGATTGATATCACTCACACTAGATATTATATTAACACAACATGTGGTCTGTCATCAGATTTGAATGGATCAACATTTTGATATTAACCAGAAGTATATCAGAAATAATGTATATATGAAATAAAAATGCTCATTCAGACCATTATTTCAAAAAATGTTTAAATTATTTTTTAAAAATTCAAATGTTGTATCAAAAAAGCCAGGAGACTTGAGTAAATCTAGGTAGAAACTATAGGTTTTGTGTTACTGTGTTTCTAACTCTGAGCGGTAAGGTTGTTGGTAATAATATTGAATCTCCCTCTGATACCAACTGAGAAAATATTTGGAAATGGTGTCATTTTTAGAGAAAAATGGCAGTTATGGGAATTACGATATTGGTATATTTTTAATATTATGTTGATAAATTTATATTTTTATGAATATTAAGTAGAAGCCACAACTATATTATATATAAAAGCTTTGTGCTAATAAAGGAAATTTGTTACAATGTAACAATGTAATTTGTGATTGCTACTACTACTACTTTTATATGATAGTGCCACGTGTTTGATTTCTAGTGTCATACAATGATTGACCACAGTATGATCCCGTGAATGAAATAGTAATGTAACAGCTGACACTGATGTGAGTTGTGTATATGGAAATTGCTACTGATAATCATAATAAGCTTAAAATTGTGCCAACAGGCAAGGATATCCAATATTAATAATTATATTATACTATAGGGAATAAAGAATTGTATGGCTAATCTCAATTCATGATATACAATTTTTAAGATGTGTATGTTTGTTTGGAATGTTAGCTCCAAGTGGTATTTGTTTGTAGGGATATGTTGCTTTTAAAGGTCCAATACTTTGTATCAAGCTCCAAAACACCGATGCTATCTTACATTTTATAAATGACATTATATACCTTTGAATAAAAATAGTTGTCTTACAGGTCAAAATGATAAAAAAAATGGTTTTCTTGTGAGTCACCACATAGTAACTTAGAAAGGGATAAACTTTGCCATGTCCCAAGACATTGCTGTGTGTCAGTGATGGATTGAATTGGCTTAGAGGGCTACACAGGTCTATGAATTGGCTTAGAGGGGTACACAGGTCTATGTAATGTTATCACGTCAGAACAGTTTCGGTGTTTCCATTACAAGCCAGAACTGTGCTGAACTGAGGTTCAGTAGTGCTATAGGGATCGCCCGGCATCTGTCTGTCTGTCTGTCTGTCTGTGTGTGTCTGTGTGTGTGTGTGTGTGTGTGTGTGTGTGTGTGTGTGTGTGTGTGTGTGTGTGTGTGTGTGTGTGTGTGTGTGTGTGTGTGTGTGTGTGTGTGTGTGTGTGTGTGTGTGTAAACAACTTAAAGTCAAAAACCACTGAACCGATTGCCATGATATTTGGTGGGTCCATTACCTTGGGTGTCTAGTTGGGAAATTGTTCAAATCAAAATGATTGCATTACAGGTGTGTGATTTGGGTCAAAAAATGTGATTTTTGGTCAAAAAACTTAAACTCAAAAACTACTGGGTAGATTGGTGCGAAATTCGGTGGTAACATTCATAAGGGGGTGTAAAGTAAGATTTGTTGATGACATGATGATTCCATCAGTAATATGCAAATTAGGGCTAAAAATGTGTCTTGTTGGTTAAAAATCTATAATTCCAAAACTACTGAGCAGATTGGGTTGAAATTTAACGGCAATGCATCTAGGGATGTATGGACAAAGAAATATTAAGCATACAATGATTCCATGAGTGATATGCAAATTAGGTGTAAAAATGTTCATTTATTTTTTCAAAAACTTATATCTCAAAAAATACATCAATGAGTCTGAAACTTGTTGAGATGTTTCTGAAAGTGTTATTCTGCAGAATTTCTTCAAAACGTTTTGACAAAATTGGCCCTAGCAACCATGACCACGCCCTTAGCAACAACCAAATGGCATTATATTTTGGTCAAATAACAACATCATCTGGTAGGCAAGTGAGTAAACATTCAAAAATGTATGCAAATACCCTAGCAACCATGACCATGCCCATAGCAACAGCCAAACAGTCGTGTATTTTACAAAGATAACAACGGGTATTAATAGACAATTGAATAAACATTCAAAAATGTATGTAAATATGCCTAGCAACATAACCACACCCATAGCAACAGCCAAATGATAGCATATATCGTAAAGATAGCAACATGGTTGGATAGGCAACTGGATAGTCATTCAGCAAATGAACACCTATTGTTAGCATGGACTAGCATATGGATAAACATTTTTAAAACTATACAGTTGTGCTACAACGCCATTGGTGGTATTTTTTATTCAAAGTAAAGCTGATAGATATACAATATAGTTGTGACATGTATTTTAGGGGTGATTATAAAAACTCCTTAATTTCACTTAAATTCTGTGATATATTGTAAATAGGTGTGTTTTGATTGATTGAGAATGAAGCAATGACAAATTGTAACATTAGTACAGTAGTAGATTTGTGAAAGGCTGGACTCTGATTAGGGCCACACTGTTTAATTTATATGTTTCCCATCTGAACACCATAACATTTCGTGAATATGATAGGTCGGTAGGCTGGACTCTGATTAGGGCCACACTATTTATTTATATGTTTCCCATCTTAACACCATAAAATATTGTCAATATTATAGGTCGGTCAGTGAATCGGCTAAAAATAACTTGTACATGTTTGGGATACTTATAAATCATAATTATAGTTTGAATAGTTTTGTAAATGATACATGTATTTAAAGTTAAAAGGAAACTATGAACTATCAATGGTCCTCTATTTCAGCAATAAATGGTGTAATAAATTTTTACCAAAATGTGTTTGTGGTTTTGCCATCATACTGTTGGTGCTGTTACAATCTTTTTCTGATCAGTCCATCAAGGGCGTTGATTTCATTTTAATTTTGTAAAATCAAAGAAATACAGGGTCAGTCGGATGATGGGAAACGTCAAAATTAAAAGGGATGTCCTTAGTCTGTGTAACAGCTTGTATTCCCAGTAAGTGAACTGTGTACATGTGTCAGTTTATATGTCTAGTGAACCGTTCACTGAAACCAAATCCTGAACAGATTAATAGCAAACAGAAAAAACACAATAATTCTATGATCTGATTGATATAGTGCCAGCTTTCAATTACGAAATTCAGATGTGATAATTTTTTAGTTATGTTAAAAATTTACTTTTTGTGAATTTATTGAATATATGAAGTTTCTATAAATTCATCTCTTACTCAACTAGTACTGAATTATTTACAAAACAAAATACCCCCTCAGTAGAAAGAGAATTTTATTACATTTTGAATAACCTCAGGACAACTTTTGATTCCTAAATTTAGATATATTAATTTCTGTACATATAAATATTTATAACTGTATGTTTAAACTTTACGTAAAGATCGTTATACAAATTATTATTTCATAGTATAAACCATATGCCTCAGATTATAAAGTTATAAAGTCCTCAAGACCATATTTCTTTTCAAATTGAGAAACTGTAACTTAAATTAAAATGTTTTTATTTTCACCTACATTTTTTTGTGTATAGATACTACATAGCTTAAGTTCTTTTTAGCATGATTGGCAGCAAAGTTTTCTATGTTACAGTATAATTCATGTCAGGGATGTGACCATAATCTGTACTCTAGATTAAATTTAAAAAATACTGAAAGAAGACATTTATATTTTCACCTACAGATGCTGCAAACCGTAGCTTTAGTCCTTCTACTTAGTGTGTATGACTGCACAGCTTTCTACGTCCCTGGAGTGGCACCAGTAGAATTTGAAGAAAATGACCAAGTTGAAATAAGAGCTGTGAAAATGACAAGTACCAAAACACAGCTTCCGTATGAGTATTACTCACTACCATTCTGTAAACCTGAGGGTGACTTACACTTCAAACCAGAGAATCTAGGAGAGGTGTTACGTGGTGATAGAATTGTAAATACCCCGTACAAAGTAAGTATATATCTAAAAATGTAGTAAATGAAAGTGTTAAGAATATGACAGCACCCCATAACATGGGAGTGCAAGTGTGGTATACTCAAAATATTTGTATGAATTCTTTCAGTGTTCATCTGGCAGTACTTTCATGAGCATATTGAGTGAATGTGCTGCAGAAAACACTGCAAACATGAGTACAAATACTCCTGAGTACGCACACTGGAACTCATGCAGGATGGGGTTCTAATATTATTACATATGTTTATCTAAAACAGCAAATTTCTATAAAAATGACACTCTAGATCCAGATTCCATGGCCAATCTATGCCATTCACTGTCATGCATTCAACTTGAGATTTAAAATATTCAGATTCCATGGCCAATCTATGCCATTCACTGTCACGCATTCAACTTGAGAGTTAAGATATCCAGATTCCTTGGCCAATCTATGCCATTCACTGTCATGCATTCAACTTGAGAGTTAAGATATCCAGATTCTGTGGCCAATCCATGCCATTCACTGTCATGCATTCAACTTGAGAGTTAAGATATCCAGATTCCTTGGCTAATCTATGCCATTCACTGTCATGCATTCAACTTGAGGGTTAAGATATCCAGATTCCGTGGCCAATCTATACCATTCACTGTCATGCATTCAACTTGAGGGTTAAGATATTCAGATTCCTTGGCTAATCTATGCCATTCACTGTCATGCATTCAACTTGAGAGTTAAGATATTCAGATTCCTTGGCTAATCTATGCCATTCACCGTCATGCATTCAGTTTGAGAGTTAAGATATCCAGATTCCTTGGCTAATCTATGCCATTCACTGTCATGCATTCAACTTGAGGGTTAAGATATCCAGATTCCGTGGCCAATCTATGCCATTCACTGTCATGCATTCAACTTGAGGGTTAAGATATTCAGATTCCTTGGCTAATCTATGCCATTCACTGTCATGCATTCAACTTGAGAATTAAGATATTCAGATTCCTTGGCTAATCTATGCCATTCACCGTCATGCATTCAGTTTGAGAGTTAAGATATCCAGATTCCTTGGCCAATCTATGCCATTCACCGTCATACATTCAAACTTTAAAGTTTAGCTAAACAAGCTATTGTGTATGTATGGAACTAGTTATGGTACCTAATTTTATACATATATTTTATGACATTGTCTATCGAGGTCATCTGAGTGACCTTTGCTGGACTGCTGTAGTGTGCATTGGGGGAGCACCTTCCAGGTTACTGCAATAGCAAGACTTAAGTGGTGAAAAGGTTAGATATTGCACAGCACTCGTTGAGAAGGCAAAGTTCAAAGGTTACACTATTCAAACATGGTAAAGTTACATGCGAATGCTAACATTTTATTTGTTTGTTTGTGTTTTTACCAGGTTAAAATGAAACATGAAGAAAGTTGTATGGTTTTGTGTGAACAGAGTTTTGACTCCAAACAATCATCTCAGGTTGCTGGAAGAATCAAAGATAATTACTATGTGCATTTGTAAGTACAATGTCATGTACAACTGGAACTTCATAAATTAATTTTACCCATACTTCAGTGACATCAAAGTTGTGTATCTTCAAAGTTATGACATCATCATTCTGTGTTGCCTTAGCATGACATCTTCAGTTTGTGCAGTCATAATGTAGTGATATCACCAGATTGGTGATGTTGTCACTTTATCCCTACACAAATTGATGACATCATTATCCTTATTACCACACATTAATGATGTCATCACTTTATCCCTACACAAATTGCTGACATCATTATCATTATTGCCACACATTGACAATGTCATCACTTTATCCCTACACAAATTGAGGACATCATTATCTATATTGCCACACATTGATGAGGTCATCACTATATTTCTTCACAAATTGCTGACACTCTTGTCTTTATCTATACAGAAGCCAGTTGACTATCAAATTGTGTTGCTGTCTGTTTATAAATTTATAGCACATTCTTAGGATGGTTATTTTTCTCTCCTATACAGAATATCAGACAATTTACCAGCTGCAACTCGGTTTGTAATGTTGGATACTGGTGAGAATCAGTATGAACATGGCTACAGACTTGGACTTACAGGTCAAGAAAACAAGGTATGTGTTCAATGGTTTGATGTCTAATTAGTCTGAACATGGCTACAGACTTGGACTTACAGGTCAAGAAAACAAGGTATGTGTTCAATGGTTTGATGTCTAATTAGTCTGAACATGGCTACAGACTTGGACTTACAGGTCAAGAAAACAAGGTATGTGTTCAATGGTTTGATGTCTAATTAGTCTGGGCTGTGGTTTAGTATGAACATGGCTACAGACTTGGACTTACAGGTCAAGAAAACAAGGTATGTGTTCAATGGTTTGATGTCTAATTAGTCTGAACATGGCTACAGACTTGGACTTTACAGGTCAAGAAAACAAGGTATGTGTTCAATGGTTTGATGTCTAATTAGTCTGAACATGGCTACAGACTTGGACTTACAGGTCAAGAAAACAAGGTATGTGTTCAATGGTTTGATGTCTAATTAGTCTGAACATGGCTACAGACTTGGACTTACAGGTCAAGAAAACAAGGTATGTGTTCAATGGTTTGATGTCTAATTAGTCTGAACATGGCTACAGACTTGGACTTACAGGTCAAGAAAACAAGGTATGTGTTCAATGGTTTGATGTCTAATTAGTCTGAACATGGCTACAGACTTGGACTTACAGGTCAAGAAAACAAGGTATGTGTTCAATGGTTTGATGTCTAATTAGTCTGAACATGGCTACAGACTTGGACTTACAGGTCAAGAAAACAAGGTATGTGTTCAATGGTTTGATGTCTAATTAGTCTGGATGCCAACAGTCTGGTCAAAGTCCCTCAAATCAGCACAGAAAGTTGTCCATCCTATCAGTGAATCTTAGCTGTTATAGTGATGTAATCAGTGTATAAGTAGCATACTGAGCTGACAATTATACCATATTTGGACATTATATAACTGCCCCAATAAACACTAACTTTATGGGGAACTGTGTTATTGGTTAGAATTTTGTGATTGATTAACAAAGACATGATGTTAAGTCGGATAAAATCAATAGCACCTTGTTGCTACAGTAAAATAGCTTTTGTGTTACTATCACAGTACCATAGGCTATCAGTAAAACTGAGATAGACACAAACTAAAACAATATTTTGATATATGTGGTAGATTACACAAGTTGGTGATAGGGCCTGTAATCAAGATATTGTAAACACTGAATGAAGTTAAATGTGGACACTTGAGAAAACTCTTCTATCAGAGATGTTGCCCTCCTGAGGGTAATTACATCAGCATCCATTGATAACTTATGTCAACAAGTGGCAATACAAGTTTTAGTCTGTGTTAGCTATTAGATAGTTGACTTGCTGTTGTCATGGTAACAATTATCCAATCAAATCACACTATATCTTACAGATATACATTAACAACCATCTTAAACTGATCTTCAAGTACCATGCTGATGAAAGTACTAGTTACCAAGGTGACAAAGAGCCTACGTAAGTTCATATTTTATTAATTCCTCACCAACTTTAACTTCGTACTTGTAGAATTTTAAACCTAAATGTGACTAAGAAATTGTTAGTCCTCCAGAAAATGAGTAGCCAGTATGGAAATAGATAAATGTGAAGAAGACCAATTTGGCATTACTTTTCATACATTTGAGCAAAGTTTCTCTTCAGAATTGTGATGTTTTTTGGCATTAGCTGAGTTTCATATCGTGGGACATAAATGATATGTTGGCTTTACATCTACTCATTTATTTAGGAATTCATCCAGTTTCATATATTTGGCCATTAAAAATACATGTGTACATGTAGGTACAATTTACCTTTCTGTTGTACATACCAAGTTGTTTCATACAATTTACCATTTAGTCGTACATACCGAGTTGTTTCTAAAACTCTCGTACAATTTACCATTTAGTCGTACATACCGAGTTGTTTCTAAAACTCTCGTACAATTTACCATTTAGTCGTACATACCGAGTTGTTTCTAAAACTCGTACAATTTACCATTTAGTCGTACATACTGAGTTGTTTCTAAAACTCTCGTACAATTTACCATTCAGTCGTACATACCGAGTTGTTTCTAAAACTCTCGTACAATTTACCATTCAGTCGTACATACCGAGTTGTTTCTAAAACTCTCGTACATTTTACCATTTAGTCGTACATACCGAGTTGTTTCTAAAACTCTCGTACAATTTACCATTCAGTCGTACATACCGAGTTGTTTCTAAAACTCTCGTACAATTTACCATTTAGTCGTACATACCGAGTTGTTTCTAAAACTCTCGTACAATTTACCATTTAGTCGTACATACCGAGTTGTTTCTAAAACTCTCGTACAATTTACCATTCAGTCGTACATACTGAGTTGTCTCTAAAACTCTCGTACAATTTACCATTTAGTCGTACATACCGAGTTGTTTCTAAAACTTATACAATTTACCATTTAGTCATACATACCGAGTTGTTTCTAAAACTTGTACAATTTACCATTCAGTCGTACATACTGAGTTGTCTCTAAAACTCTCGTACAATTTACCATTCAGTCATACATACCGAGTTGTTTCTAAAACTTATACAATTTACCATTTAGTCATACATACTGAGTTGTCTCTAAAACTCTCGTACAATTTACCATTCAGTCATACATACCGAGTTGTTTCTAAAACTCATACAATTTACCATTCAGTCGTACATACCGAGTTGTTTCTAAAACTTGTACAATTTACCATTCAGTCGTACATACCGAGTTGTTTCTAAAACTCTCGTACAATTTACCATTTAGTCGTACATACCGAGTTGTTTCTAAAACTTGTACAATTTACCATTTAGTCGTACATACCGAGTTGTTTCTACAACTCGTACAATTTACCATTTAGTCGTACATACCGAGTTGTTTCTACAACTCGTACAATTTACCATTTAGTCGTACATACCGAGTTGTTTCTAAAACTTGTACAATTTACCATTTAGTCGTACATACCGAGTTGTTTCTAAAACTCTCGTACAATTTACCATTCAGTCGTACATACCGAGTTGTTGGATTTGAAGTTGAAACCAAGAGTATTAAGAATTCCATTGTGACAAGAAAAGATGATAATACATGTGAATATTCAGGTGAACCTGAGAAGCAAGAACTCTTACCAGGACGTAAGTAATTACAACATTTAGTAGAATTAATGTTTGTATGTATGTATGTATGTATGTATGTATGTATGTATGTATGTATGTATGTATGTATGTATGTATGTGTGTGTGTGTGTGTGTGTGTGTGTGTGTGTGTGTGTGTGTGTATTTGTATGTATGTGTGCGTGCATGTGTGCGTGTGTATATATGTATATATGTATATATGTCTTTTTGTTTATATACTGTACATACCTAAAACTCTTTTTAAAATAAATTCTCAAGCGCAATTAATTTTGTTTTGGTAGGGGATAACAAGATATTGTTTACATATGAAGTACAGTGGGTATCTAGTGACATTCAATGGGCAAGTCGATGGGATACTTACCTTGCTATGAGTGATGTACAGATTCATTGGTTTTCTATCATCAACTCTGTTGTTGTGGTCTTCTTTCTTGCTGGTAAGTACACAATCATAGTTACAGCTGACCACTAGGTGGCGGTATGACCAGTGATGTACAGATTCATTGGTTCTCTATCATCAACTCTGTTGTTGTGGTCTTCTTTCTTGCTGGTAAGTACACAATCATAGTTACAGCTGGCCACTAGGTGGCGGTATGATCAGCCGATAAGAAAGTACATTTATATAGTGGTATCCTGTGATTGTAAGGTAGTACCCAAAGCACTGTTACAATTATTACTTGTGTATCACTTATAACTTGCATCAGTGTCGATACGTATTATTGGCACTTACACTGCAATGCAATACCTAATACATAGTAATTGCATACTTGTATCAAATGGGTATATACCAGGTCAGGTGAGCACATGTGACACAGTTGTATATTTTTATGGAAATTTGCTGTTTGGGGTAAACATATTCAATAATAACAGAACCCCATGCCGTGTGAGTGCCAGTGTGGGTACTCAGGGGTATTTGCACTCTTGCTTGCAGTGTTTTCTGCTGCACTTTCACTTGCAATGCTCATGAAAGTACAGTAGCAGAGTAGACAAGTACTCATGTAAATAGCAAGTATACCACATTTATGTTTGTTGATAAAAAGGGTAACTATATTGTTATCAGTTATGCCTGTAATAATGACGTGATATTTATTGGTTTAAATAAATCAGAATTGTGTTGTATGTTGGCTACTGAGCAGTACCCTTTCAGTAACCACTTTTCTGTAAATCAGTTAGTGATATCTTTCTAATTTCCTTTGTTCTACAGGTATCTTAACCATGATTATTGTAAGAACTCTTAGAAGAGATATTGCAAGATATAATAAGGAAGAAGATGCTGTAAGTCAATATCTCTTTGTTTTGATTTTATACTGAAAGAATACTTGCAAGTTATTCCATTGTTGACGCTCATCAAGACAGTCTAAATAATGAAGCCATTGTATTCTATGTCAGCTGTTGGTCTCAGTGTAGGTTATATTCATACTATAGCACTAGTTATAAGTTGTACACAAGTATTCTGTTTATACATACAAACAAACACACCAGTAGTCACTGTTCTGTCAGCTGTTGGTCTCAGTGTAGGTTATATCCATACTATAGCACTACTTAGTTGTACACAAGTTATTCTATTGTTGATACAAATTGTCTGGTCTTGTATCATTTGTGAATATGAATTATGATTATGAATGTCAAAGTTGATTTGTATTGCCTAATAATTTTGAGTTTCAGAAATTCAAACCCTAGAAAATAAAATGAATTTCCTAACTTTCCTTGTTTTGTTATCCATAGGAAGACACAATGGAGGAGACTGGATGGAAGTTGGTACATGGAGATGTATTCCGTCCACCACAGAGAAAGATTCTGTTGTCGTCTTGTATTGGTGCTGGTGTCCAGATATTCTGTATGGCTCTGATCACTATCAGTAAGGACTTGTATTCAGTTTTCATTGGATGGGGAGGTAGGAGGGAAGGGGTGGGGGGAGGGGGCATCAGAATGAGATGTATTCCGTCCAACAGAGATTCTGTTGTCTTCTTGTATTGGTGTAGGTGTCTAGATTTTCTGCATGACTCTGGTCATTATCAATAAGTTTCATTTTGGGTAGGAGGGTGGCATTGGTGGTTGTGGTGGTTGTGGTGGTGGGGGGGGGGGAGGGGGGACTGGGAGGATTAGTACTTAGTACTAGGGGAGGGAGAGGGTGGATGACAACTATCCAGTTCACCCAAGTGTAATGGGATTGATGGCAGTGACTGAAATGAAATCCATATTCAATTGGCAATATAAAAGTTACCATCAAAAGTAGGTTTTGACCATGTACATTCAGATTTCATTGCTTTTGCTAAGGTACATGTGATTTTTTGAACACTTTGGAATCCCTGAAAATGTGGAAAAATTGGTAAGGTATCCACACTTTGTACTAAAATTTTGGTGCAGTACTTGGGTAGAGTTACTTATACTGACCATAACAAAAATACAGTACAATGTAGTTTGTGTATAAAGTCATCAATGTTATAGTTCTTTTTACTTATTATGATGTTTCTCTCTCTCTCTTTGTCATTTCTTTTCTTCCACCTAGTTTTGGCAATGTTTGGTATGCTTTCACCAAGCAGTAGAGGAGCACTTCTTACAGCAGGACTGTTTCTGTTTGTGTTCATGGGGTAAGTTCTCACTACAGTATTCTCCTGAGAGAGCTGAGAGGGTGGTATCACCTTATTAAGTTGTGAGGTAGAGACGAGGATAATGAGAATCAGGGTTTTGATAGCAGTGTGGATACATGTACCATATTTGTAATTATTATTACTGGTACTGTTGTATAACGGTACAATTATTTGTTACACGGCCTGAACTACATGGAAAGAAGCATTCACATTGCAACCTCTATCCTACCAGGTCCCCAGTTATACAGCTTGGTTGACTGGTGTACAGTTGTGGGTCAAATCTTGTCTGACAACTTTAGCCATTTGTAAGAAATGCCAATGACAGGGCTGAAACTAGCCACTCGCAGATTCTGAACAAACCACTACTCACCAATTGACAGTCATGATTTCATCCCAAGTTACATATGTTTATGCTGTGTCCATGTAGAGCTATGTAGATAGACATTGAACTATCCTCACTTGATCATTACATATTATATGTTTATATTTTGTCATTACAGTGCCTTTGCTGGATACTATGCAGGTAGAATGTATAAAACTATGAAAGGAACCAATTGGAAAAGAGCTGCATTCATGGTAAGATGTTCCAGATGTTAATATACTTAGTATTCACTGTAGGATGTTTTCACTACAGACTGATCACCATTTCTTAGTCGCTGATTGGAAGAGTAGGGAGGTAGTCTTGTAACAAAACCTTGGATCTGTGTGTACGGTTGCTGAACAAAAGCCAAAGGTTAACTGTACATCTGGTGTGTAATGCCTTTGATGTGCACCTTTGCTTGCGTTATGTTTATTTTAAAAACCTGATGGTCTGACAGAAAGACTGGAGGGGGTGGGGGGGGGGGGCATTGTATAGCTCACATTATCTCATTTGGATATGCTTCAATATAATATGAAAAGTTAAAATTAAAGTTTAAAGTGTGGAGAATACAAGGTTTACATGAACTAAATTCTAGAGCAGTGGTATATATTTAGATATAACGTAACAATATACCTATTTACTTCTGATTTGCTGGTGTTCACCCCCTCATTCTATGGGAATCCATGGCTGTATCAACACACCCTTACCCTCATCTCCATCTCCACCCATATGTCTCTATCACAATTGAATTCTATTAATCACATTTCTATGTTTTTATTTGACAGACTGCAATGTTGTACCCAAGTATTGTGTTTGGCATTGAGTTCTTCTTAAACTTCTTTATTTGGGGTAAGCGGTCATCAGGTGCTGTACCATTCACCACTATGTTAGCATTGCTGTGTATGTGGTTCGGTATTTCATTACCTTTAGTGTTCTTTGGCTATTTCTTTGGATATAGGAAACAGGTGAGTGCAATGATAGTGCTGCTGCTACTTATTTAATGCAGGGGTTCACACGTCACTGGATAAACAAGGTAGAGTTAGACAGCCCTCATATCAATGAACAAAAACATCAAATCTGTTGAGATAACATCAACATCACCAATTATGACATAAACATGGAATTGGGGACTCGATGCTATTAACATCAAATGTTGCCCCAATAACTTGAACAGAGATGAAATATGATATTTTCTCCCTGAGATCTATGGGAGTGTTCTCATAATGAACAGCGCAACCTATCATTGCATTTTTGAGAGACTAACTGGCTTCGGCACAGCATCAAGGTGGATATTTACATCAAGAACTACCCCAATAACTTGAATAGAGATGAAGGATGATATTTTCTCCCTAAGATCTATGGGAGTGTTCTCCATAATAAACAGGGCCATCTATCATAGAGTGAACAAGACTGACAGTTTACAGTTGATAGTAAACAGCACCATCTATCATAGAGTGAACAAGACTGACAGTTTACAGTTGAAAGCTAGCTTATCATGTGATGTTGTGGGTATTGGTTAAATTTCTAGTTGTTGGGGTTTGGTAATTTGCATGATGTCTTTGTTTATTTTTCCATAATGTAGAAGTGTAAATTTTTGTCTTTGTATAATATTGACAGCCATATGATCATCCAGTTAGAACCAATCAAATTCCTAGACAAGTACCGGAACAGATATGGTATATGAATCCATTACTGAGGTAGGAATCAATCATTACTCATTCATCCAAAGTTTATCAACCTGTCAAAGTATACTTATCTAGTATCAAATTAAACTTTTGTTTTGAACACAAACTTGAAAATTGTTATGCATACGTCAGACTTTGTCAACAGGTTGATCTGTTGTTGAGAACATGTGACCTTACAGACACTTGACGCTAATAATGGGTCATAGGTGGCTGGAAATTAGTATCGGCCTCCATCTCTGTTTCATGATGGTCATTATTAAGTGTATGGATTATGGATCAATGTGTTGACAAAGACTGAAGTGTGCAGTTAATAATGTCAAGTACAATTTTCAAGTTTGTGTTTGGAACAAAAGTTGAGTTTGATACAATAGTTTACCAACACAGATGAATTTTCATTTGATTATGTACTTATCTTAAGATGTTGTGGGATATTGTATTTTGGAAGGAAACTAACACTTTGGAATTAAATGCATGCTTCTGAATCATTCTTTACAATGTTGTCGTTGAAAACATTTTGTGTTGAAGTCGAAAGAATTGAGTGATAATACATACCTTGAATTATCCAACTAATGACTTACTTTGTTTTATTGTTTTTCTAAATGACAGTACATTAATGGCTGGTATCTTGCCCTTTGGAGCAGTCTTCATAGAATTGTTCTTCATCCTCACCGTAAGTATACAAATTACTAGACATTTACTAACTAAACAAACAGCATATATCACTTATATACAATTTGAATACTCCAGATCATGAATGCAATGAATTAGACAACTCTGTTTGTTTTAGCTACCACATTGACTTTACACTGTGGGATACATCTTGTTGTAGCTACCACATTGACTTTACACTGTGGGATACATCTTGTTGTAGCTACCACATTGACTTTACACTGTGGGATACATCTTGTTGTAGCTACCACATTGACTTTACACTGTGGGATACATCTTGTTGTAGCTACCACATTGACTTTACACTGTGGGATACATCTTGTTGTAGCTACCACATTGACTTTACACTGTGGGATACATCTTGTTGTAGCTACCACATTGACCTTACACTGTGGGTTACATCGTGTTGTAGCTACCACATTGACTTGACACTGTAGGATACATCTTGTTGTAGCTACCACATTGACTTTACACTGTAGGATACATCTTGTTGTAGCTACCACATTGACTTTACACTGTGGGATACATCGTGTTGTAACTACCACATTGACTTTACACTGTGGGATACATCTTGTTGTAGCTACCACATTGACTTTACACTGTGGGATACATCTTGTTGTAGCTACCACATTGACTTTACACTGTGGGATACATCTTGTTGTAGCTACCACATTGACTTTACACTGTGGGATACATCTTGTTGTAGCTACCACATTGACTTTACACTGTGGGATACATCGTGTTGTAGCTTCCACATTGACTTTACACTGTGGGATACATCGTGTTGTAGCTACCACATTGACTTTACACTGTGGGATACATCTTGTTGTAGCTACCACATTGACTTTACACTGTGGGATACATCTTGTTGTAGCTACCACATTGACTTTACACTGTGGGATACATCGTGTTGTAGCTTCCACATTGACTTTACACTGTGGGATACATCGTGTTGTAGCTACCACATTGACTTTACACTGTGGGATACATCTTGTTGTAGCTACCACATCCTATCAGCCACCACTTCACAAGGGGAAGACAGCTTTATTTAGGGTGTCTAAAATTCCATATCTTACAGACTACAGTAACTCCATTGCCTACATATGAACAACTCTAGATAATGGTCTTATACACACTTCATTGTCTACATATAAACAACTCTAGATAATGGTCTTATACACACTTCATTGTCTACATATAAACAACTCTAGATAATGGTCTAACACACGTGTGTCAGTAGTTGTAAAAATACAATGATGTAGATTTCTATGTCACTACTGGGTTATTATTGACGTTACACCATGCACAAGCCAGGTTCAACAAAAAATATGGAATATATACGCCTTATGCCACGACAATGCACGTCTATGACATGACAACGCATGTCTACGTGACTGCTTCTGCTGTGTATGAAATATGAGACAAAACGTTCAAAATTACCATTACTTTCACCGATTTCTCTTTGCTATTACTGGCACTGGTATAATTATGTTTCTTCATTCAGCTGGAAAATATTCATGACCTAAGGGTTGTCACTACGAGTCGAGAGCCTTCTTAGGTCACTTGTATTTTCTTTGGCCGAAAGTAGAAAAATATTGGGAATAACATCTAATGATTGTATGATTTGTCTTCTATCTACAGGCTATCTGGGAAAACCAATTCTACTATTTGTTTGGTTTCTTATTCCTAGTATTTATTATCCTAGTCATTTCCTGTTCACAAATTGCCATAGTGATGGTTTACTTCCAACTATGTGGTGAGGTAAGTACTGTTTAGAATATGAATAGTGGCCCATATATGCAAATTGAGGTCACTATGTGGCAATAGTCCATATCATGTGATACGATTTAAGCCAATCACTGGAGGCTATATGAACACAATGTGTTATAAACTAGACTAGAAGGCAGACTTTACATGTGGATTAATCTTATGAGAATTCATAAGTTAAAGTGATTCAAATGTTTTGGATCATGTGACATCTGGTTGGTCACAT
This sequence comes from Glandiceps talaboti, assembly GCF_964340395.1. Lineage (NCBI taxonomy): Eukaryota > Metazoa > Hemichordata > Enteropneusta > Spengelidae > Glandiceps > Glandiceps talaboti. Next base: position 856,837 of record NC_135562.1, on the reverse strand, counting down.
GATTGATTACCGACACTTACATTTAATAAACATACCCCCTGATCTTCAATGAATTATGTAATTTATAAATGACAAACACCAAAATTTAAACTTCAATTGCCTGAAAAATATTTAAGTTATAATTTTAAGAAAGTGTAATTAATTTATTTTGTTATTTATCTGTTTACAGGACTACCATTGGTGGTGGCGTTCTTTTATAGTATCAGGTGGTTCAGCGTTCTATGTATTCCTTTATGCTGTTTTCTACTTTGTTACCAAAGTAAGTCAATTTTAACGTGAATATGAAAAAACTCGGCCCGTAAGAATTTGGCCGAAAAAGTCTTGACATTTTCATCATAATGTTCTATGACTATGTATTCCTTTATGCAGTTTTCTACTTTGTTACAAAGTAAGTCAATTTGACCACATTTTAACGTGAATATGAAAATACTCAGCCTGTAAGAATTTGGCCGATAAAGTCTTGACATTTTCATCATAATGTTCTATGTATTCATTTATGCAGTTTTCTACTTTGTTACAAAGTAAGTCAATTTGACCACATTTTCGCATGAATATGAGAAACTTGGCCTGCAAGAATTTGCCCGATAAATTCTCTTGGCATTTGCATCTTTACAGCAGCCTTGTGAGCAAAATTAGGTTGTGATCTCATGACAATGGCCATGACAATGCCGATATTTTCCCAGCATACTATTCTCTGATCGACTTCCATACAACGGAAGCACCCACCAGGCATTTGTTTTGTGACACTTATCATGAGACCACAATCCAAGATTGAAAGCAGTCCTCCCAATTGTTATGGTGCCCACAGTGTCCAATTATGCTAATTCTTTTGTTTTTTTTCCTATTTTGTGTTTCAGTTGGAGATTGTTGACTTTATTCCTAGTTTACTGTACTTTGGATATACCTTCCTCATGGTCTTTACTTTCTGGATCTTGACAGGAACTATCGGCTTCTTTGCCGCTTACACCTTTATAAGGAAAATTTACGCTGCTGTCAAAATTGACTGAAGTTTGTTAAATATCCCAGAACAATTTATATAAAGAATTCATTCACGTATTCATTGGTAATAACACTTTATTGTAGAATGACCGTGATCAGACAACTGGTCTGATTTACCCATCTTAAATTAAACTTGGTGCACTCTGCATGTTAACTATGTTGATGGGTGATTCCACTTTATCAAGGAGAGGGGAGGGTAGGGGATGTATAAAGTTCTTTTATTTCCTTTTATTCAGGTTTTGTAAAAGTTATCCATTTTCAGGACACAAGTCTTGTAGTGGGAGATAAAGTAAGATATTTTAATATGTTATTTTGGTTTAGAGACCATACAAAGTAGATTTATGGTCATTGCCAAAATATAAAGTACATCGTAGAGCCTACTATGTTTCATATAATATGTATTTCACTTTTGTTGCCATTCAAAAAGAGGGTTCAGAAAATTGATTTCAAATGTATCGCATGTTTCATAATTGTATCTACATTATTGAGATTGCTTTGCTTACCAAATTGTTAAACAAAAATTACAATGTAGACTTTGAAGACATTTTTATTTTCGATCACAGTTTATTTCATATTTGCATGTAGGTGAAGTGTGTTTATTTTGTAATTACATAACATATCCATAGCCAAATTGTCAGTAATTTTGGAATTAGGGTTTATGTTATATATCCCGTCACTGTGTGTTAAATTCATGTTTTACACAATTCATTATTTGAAACCAGTGTTAATATGTTATCTCAGACTCCTGTCATTTTGTGTTTATAGGCTGATGATGTTGTACACAATTCATTCTGCTTCTACTTAAAGGCCAGGGTTTCAATCCCAGGTTCTCACATTAGTGTTATCTTATCAGTGAAGCCATCAGAATTACATCGCTGTTTTTAACACCTAATGTTTTAATCCTTTTTTTCAAAGTGACCCTTTAAATTACAAGCATCTCTTTTTGCAAACTCAGTGCAGCTATAGGTAAAAAATGGGTTTTATAGACGGAAAAAAACATTTTCCTTCAATCCATTCTCACACAGGGTAAATAAACATGGTTTCTTTACGCTGCCACTAAAGGGGTGCAAAGTCTTGTAACTGAACATAAATTATATATTTTTGCTTCCCCACTCCACCTCATCTCATCCCCAACCCATATGACGTGTCCAAATATACATTATTGCTTCCCCCACTCCACCTCATCCCATATGACTTGTCCAGATATAAATTATTGCTTTCAGTGTTCATCATAGTTGTGTACAAACTCTTATTGATCAAGTTAGACGGTAAGAATATTGCCAGTTTTACCTAAGTTGTGCAAAAAGTGCCTTTTGTTATATATATACTATACAGTATATTCTAACTTGAATTGCCTCTGAACTGTTGTACATAACTTAAGAAAACAGCCTTGCTAAAACTAAAAGTTTGAGTGTATAATATTGGATCAAATTAATAATGCATACACAGAAACAGCTAACATGATTATTTAGTCTTTTATGATTTGATTAAACTTTGTGTAAAGTTTTATTTGTTATATATATTTGTGGCAATATGTATGTAAGTTTTATTACCTTGATGTGTTAAGCAGTAGGCAATGAGTTGGATTTGTCTATAGTAAACTCAAAACTACAAATTATGAAAGCATTTGAGAGTTGAACCCCCAATCTGTTAAAACTATTCAAAATATTTACAGCACAGTTCTTTTAATATTATTGCTGCCTTGTATCATCCAAGTTAGTATTGAATATGTATAGCAAAGTTGATATTATCTGTGATTACATCATGCAAGAAGATAAGGGACATATATGTGTGATAAGCATTATATTACATGTGTGACAACAGTGATGTTACACCTGTGACAAGGCCCATATCATATACATGACGACATATTACGAAGTGCTGATAAAATTTGACAAAACATGGCCGATATGATGTGTGATTAAGTTTATATTACATGGGTGATATCTCACACCTGGCAAGCATTGTACTATAAGGGTCATTTGTTGACAATCCTTTTATGAAAGTTGTGAAGAGGCTCATCTTAGATGGGGTGAGAAGGCTCACACCTGACAAACCTTGTGTGAAACGTGACAAAGCTTATATCACATGTGTGACAAGACCCCTATCATTGATCTAGAGACAAGGCTCTCATTGCATTCAGACACGATAACAAATGTTATGGTATGGAACAGCAATATCATTAATGAAGCCACGTACTGAGTTTTCATTCAATCTTGACTCACTGTGCTGAAGAATGCTATTTTTACAGATTTTCATTCAAGTTTTTTTTTTTTTTAAACCAAAGTAAACCATGTGATGTGATGTGTGTTTTACTCTCCCTGTTTAACTATATCAAAGTTCTACTGCAATAAAGTGCCCCAAATGTGCCACAAGATAGGATGTAGGGACCAGTAGATATTTGCAAGTTTCCACAAGTTCACCTATTGTAGAAGATATTACCATGGTTTGTTTGATTGATTATGAGTTATTGTATTCATCTACTATATAGTTTGAATGCCAGTGTAGTATCAAATCATCTACTATATAGTCTGAATGCCAGTGTAGTATCAAATCATCTACTATATAGTCTGAATGCCAGTGTAGTATCAAATCATCTACTATATAGTCTGAATGCCAGTGTAGTATCAAATCATCTACTATATAGTCTGAATGCCAGTGTAGTATCAAATCATCTACTATATAGTCTGAATGCCAGTGTAGCATCAAATCATCTACTATATAGTCTGAATGCCAGTGTAGTATCAAATCATCTACTATATAGTCTGAATGCCAGTGTAGTATCAAATCATCTACTATATAGTCTGAATGCCAGTGTAGTATCAAATCATCTACTATATAGTCTGAATGCCAGTGTAGTATCAAATCATCTACTATATAGTCTGAATGCCAGTGTAGTATCAAATCATCTACTATATAGTCTGAATGCCAGTGTAGTATCAAATCATCTACTATATAGTCTGAATGCCAGTGCAGTATCAAATCATCTGGTGCTATGAGAAATCATGAACCAAAAATAGTTCATGCTAATGAGCAAACCCCCAATTGTTAGAATGCTGTAAATTGTGTACTAGTCAATCCTGATCAGACAAAGCTACCATATTTGGACATTATGATCTGACAAAGCTACCATATTTGGACATTATGATCTGACAAAGCTACCATATTTGGACATTATGATCTGACAAAGCTACCATATTTGGACATTATGATCTGACAAAGCTACCATATTTGGACATTATGTAACTGCCCACAATAAACTCTTAACTTATCATTTGGTAGAATTTTTCAATTAACAAAGACATGGTGTTAATAACTGTGTGGGTGGCTTTGTTTGATTTTGAATTTCATCTCAGCTCATCATTGAGTTATATTCGTTAAAAACCAATGGATAGGGGTGGTGGGGTGGTAAAGAGATCTTCAGATTCAAACCCAGTGGATAGCCTCTAGACTACCTACTTCAAGGCTTTATGTTAACATTTATAGATATTACTAATTTTCACATTCCTGTGTAATTTTTGTCTGGTAACCAGATAGTTTTTGTATTTCATGTATGTTATGACTGGAAGAGAGCGGTGTTTTCCCCCACCTTGTCTAATTTCCTGTAATTCTTAATTATCATTTCATTTATGCATGAACACTTTAGTTTGAAAACATAGACTACATAATGATTTCATAACTTATTTCAGTTTTAGAAGTTCTGAAAAGTACATCAAGCCCTTGTATCTTTGACTGGAAAGTTAGTGATATAGTTGCTATGCTATATCATTGACTTTCAAAGGTTTTTGCTAGATAGGGAGTCTGATTTTTCAGTACCTGGATAGGGAGTCTGATTTTTCAGCACCTGGATAGGGAGTCCAACACCATCGCAGTGATATTGTACCCAGAACCATAAATACTTTAGTAATTTATACAATTTTTGTGTTCATATTAGTGCAAATATCAAAACTTATGAAAAAGTAACATGATTATTTTCAGGGAAATGTAATATGTAAATAGCATGGGAAATGAAAGGAAATCAAGGGTGGGTCAATTATTTGTATGTTGTTTATTTTGCCACTGTATATGTTTTAAAACAAGTTAGGGGAGGAATGTACTTTGATTTTTCACTAATTCTGTGTTTTTGGAAGTTCAGATTTACCTTGCAAAGGTTGAAACTGTGAAATGGATTTGAACATGATTCTGAGGAAGTTGGTTGGGGGAAATACCAGGTGCTTATCTGGTGATATGCAGATTTTTTGACAAATAAGCATATACACCTGCTACTTGGAATATTTGTATTATTGAAGGTGTATTGGAACAAATAAATGGTTTGCTGGAAACATCTGTAGTAAGTTGTCGTCTATATTACCTCCTGTAAGGAGAGGTAATGGAATGGTTCTGTATGTATGTATGTATGTATGTATGTATGTATGTATGTATGTATGTATGTATGTATGTATGTATGTATGTATGTATGCATGTATGTATGTGTGTGTGTGTCTGTCTGCCTGTGTATGTACAGTATGTGTGTGTGTGTTATGTATGTGTGTGTGTGTTATGTATGTATGTGTGTGTGTGTGTCTGTCTGTGTATGTACGGTATGTATGTGTCTGTGTATGTATGTATGTATGTTTGACTGACTGACAGTGTGTGTCTGGACACAACATCTCTATCTAGTAAGTTGTCTAGTGATTTCTTTGCAGCTCTTGATAATAATAGTATAGTATACACAAAATGGGTTTTACAGATGTTTTATTCATACAGTGACATTATTAAGCAAAAATATTGCCAATAGTATTGCAGCACAACTGAAATCCAATGTCTGACATACACATACAGTGAGAGAAACACACTTCAAACATGAAAACACTCCTACAGGATAATGGGACATCCCATGGACTTTAGCCAAGTGATTATGTAACATTGTATCACATTATATAACCATACATCATAGATTTCCACTGTAAAAGAAGGACTGTTCTGATAGAAAATCACTCTTTTGGATGTATCTGATCTGATCATTTTCATTTGAATAATTTCTCATCTAGACACCAAAAGTAATGTCTCCGCCAAATCTACAAGCAATCGGTCTGACGGATTTTACTTTAAGTCGTTCACATACACAGACATTTCACCATGCCCTTTAATAGCACTACTGAACCTCAGTTCAGTTGTGCCAAAAATGGTGTTGAACATTTTCCATGCGTCAAAGTACTTGAATGTTCCCTGTTCCTGTGTACATAAAGTCTCTGAATGTATAATCACTAGATAAGATAAGTCAAGTCGTTGGACTACCTTGTATCACATCGTAATCTGATGGTAGAGCTCTTGCCACAAATTCATGGTTAAGTTATTTATTAACTGATCTTTAAATCTGAGACCTACCTGTCCAATCAGTTATCAGTTTTTACCTGTTTTGCTTAGGCAAACAGATGCGGCTTAGTGTAGCGTCATTTTCAAATATTGTTTATTCCAGCCTTTGCTTTGCTGCTTGCAACATCCATCGCTCGTCCTTGCCCAAAGTTCCCCAGATTTAATACACCAAAGGACATTATGACATTGTTTGGGTATAAAAATAAATTCATCACATTGTCCATCTCCAAACTAGTCATACTGAGTCAATGTGCTTCAAAGTAAATGTCACTGGATATCATGTATTTGCTGTTTGTACAATGTCACTGGATATCATGTATTTGCTGTTTGTACAATGTCACTGGATATCATGTATTTACTGTTTGTACAATGTCACTGGATATCAAGTATTTGCTGTTTGTACAATGTCACTGGATATCATGTATTTGCTGTTTGTACAATAGGGTTTCAGTTACACACTGTATACATAACGCCATAAAGTCTGATGGTACATGTATGTAGTCAGCAAGCCTGAGGTCGTTTGAGGACATACATTTTTGTGCATTGCTGTGTTTGCTGAGTTTGAATCTTTGATAGGTTGTAGGTTTATATTGAACCTTGACACTCGCCTGTCACTTACAACAGAGTTTGAAACTTTGATAGGTTGTAGGTTTATATTGAACCTTGACACTCGCCTGTCACTTACAACAGAGTTTGAAACTTTGATAGGTTGTTGGTTTATATTGAACCTTGACACTCGCCTGTCACTTTACAACTGAGTTTGAATCTTTGATAGGTTGTAGCTTCATATTGAACCTTGACACTCGCCTGTCACTTTACAACTGTCCGTCTGTAGTGGCACATTCTTGTGTTAGCATTTTCACCATATATGGTCCTTCTAGCTCATAGCCAAGTTTACGATAGTAATTCCTTGTTCCAACACCTGTACACAAAATTTTATTAAATCTTTAGTCATACAGCAAAATGAGAGGTATGAATGAACAAAGGAATAATCACAAAAAACATTGCCAGTTTTTTTTTACTTCTTTGGACTGAAAACATTTTATCTTATCCAGATTCTTTGAACAGATTTGTACTACAAAATATGAAAATCTCATAAACTATGTCTCAAATATGTCAAATCAAATCAAACATTAATTTTCAGGTAACTTGTCCCCAAGGCATGTACTACTAAACTAGTAATAAGTAGAGAGTTCCAATTAGGCAGCACAATGTCTTTACATACCACACAAGGTTTTTTTGTTACAAATTACCCAGACAAAATATGGTAGCAAACACACATGAAATATTACATTTTATCTCACTATGAACACAAACAGTGTTTGAATCTCCCTGGTTTCATTCAACAGTGATGATAACATGGCAATAGGCCAATAATGAAATGCCAGGCATGGAAGGGAAATGCAGGAGTGAAATTGTAATGTACCCTCACCTGAAATAACAGCAATCTTAGATGATCCATGTTCTTCTAAAGCTATTCTCTCTGCTTCTTCCATTAACAGCATTCCAAATCCCTAGATGACAATCAAATATATTTATTTTATTTATTCATTCTTTATGTATTTACACAATCATCATGTGGTCCTTCATTAGACATCATATCACTGTTAACTTTATTACCATTTACATTTACTGTAGTACAGTAGAACTAGTACACACCATGTGAAATGTACAGAATTACTGTTACTAGTGAATCACATGTTGACATGACACTATAGAAATGAATGTTAAACATACAACTGGCGGTGCCTGGGACCCTATTTTGCATATGACTGACTGTATTTTTGGAGGTGGAGAACCAAAATATAAACATTCCCTATATCTGGGTTTTTCACAAGCAAATGCTGCATATTTGAATAATCCTGAATGAAACACAATCTAGGCAGCTGTTTGCAGGGGAATTTGTCTCATTTAGAGAGGTTTTTTCATTCTATGAAACAAACAGACTGATTTTCAACTAATTTGTGTATCAAGTTACCATCCTACGACATTCACAAACAATTTGTACATGATACATGACCTGTGTGTTTCTCAGAGCAAAGAAAAAATGCTGAAAACAAGACCCAGAAGCTAGTGCTCTGTACAGCAGTTTGAATTTCCCGCATTTGCATAGATTAGCCATAATCCTCTTTATATAGGGCAGTTATGTGTTTAAGTAACAGTGTAACCTTTGACCTATCACCTAATTATCATACCACCTACCTGATGTTGGAATTTATTAGGATCTCTTCCACTCACAGGAACTACACTTCCATATCTGATCATAATACGTTAAGGATAGAAAGCTACACTGAATATTGAAACATGACAGTATTATCTTGTAGATTTGAGTTCAGTCAGTTGCAAGTGATTGATAAGGATAGAAATCAAATCATTTTGTGTTTTATCCAGATACTGTAAAAACCTGCTTTTTTACTCCAATAAAAAATCTTTTAAATACAAAAAAAAAAAGAGTATGTTTCCGTGAGTACAATGCCATAACTACTTTGAGTACTTTTAAATATGCAGCAAAAATTTTGCCCCAAAATGTCTAAACTCAGCTTGTGGCCCAATCTCATTAAATTACGATGTAGATGTCAGCTAATCGTTCATTGTTATTTTACCTCTGTATTGTTGCCTGAATTGACCTTCGTGATACATGTTTACGTTTTCGACTTGATGTCCACCTCTAGATCAGATTGCTTGTGGCCCTTTCTATAGTAAAGGGTACCTGTAAAGTAGACTATGACATGTAGTATAGGTAAAGATCAAGTAAACCAAAAACCCTGATAGATATACATAAAAGGATACACATGAAGTTCTCTGACAATAGACACACCACCTTTCAGTTCAGGTCTAAAAGTCTGTTCTGAACATTTCCGAAGTCTCAGTAAACCAATTAAAATGTCTTGTTCTGGGTCTTCATACGACAAGAATGTTTCCCATCCACTATTAGCGGTGTAGTCTCGTCGGATCAACTCAACCTAGAAAAGAAAAATGTACACTTCTGAACTAAATCATTTTATACGTCTATGAATGTTCTCAATCATCACACTGTAAGAGCGCCCTCATAGGCCATCTCTAGCAAGGTAAGACTGATGAGGTATGAAGTCAATCCTACATTGTCCCATTAGTGTTGACATGTGTTTGATTATTTGTCTAATAATTGGGTATACCACTAGTCTAGGAGTGTAATGATACAAGTAATCACTTTGTTTTATACCTCATATGGTTTGATTTTGTGGTGTATTTCTTGAATACCAACTTCTCGTGTTCTGACATCTCTGCACTGAGTACCCAAGTCTTTCATTCTTGCTAACGCCAACTCTCTCAGATTACCATGTTCCACTCCTGAACTAACCAGAGGCATTGGTATGTCCCTGTATGGAAAAAACAATTATGTGTAAATAAATGAATGTGTATGAATTAATTACTTTGGAGTTAAATACAGGTAGGTACCAATGTTTGACTAAGCAACTTTGACCTCTGCCTTCACTACACATACAAATCTAGCATAATTATAAGATATACTGTGTTAGGGCGCCCTCATCAGTCTTACCTCTCTGGAGATGGCCTATGAGGGCGCTCTTACAGTCTAATGCAAGTTATTTGCCTTGGCTAGTATAGACACCATAGGACAGATTCATTTAAAACCAAATTTCACAGTGAGCAAAATATAAAACTTTTAAATCTTGGTTCTACGTAATAATAAATAGAAAATATCACATTTATGATTAACATTAAAACTTCGACAATATTGAGCAGATTGCATAAAAACACCAAAATTATTCTTTGCATAAGTTACAAATTGCTTGCAGTCAGAAAAAGAGACATGATGCAGGTTACGTACCTTTGGACTCTGTACACCCTGGTCCATGGTGGTACTAAGGCTAAAATTCTAGCTACAAGATCAACCAGAGTACTAGGGGGATAACTTTTATATCTCCCTGTCTTCCATAGTTCATATAACCCTGTACCTCGGATTACAAGGGTTGGGTAGATCTTCATACCGTCTGGTCTAAAGGCTGGGTTTTCAAAAAATTCCTGTCAAAGAGAGATCATAAATATTATCATGATCTGAAGTAATGAGTAAAAAAAACAGTATCATCATGTTTCCACACATAAGTTGACTTTTTATGAGGAAACTGTAGATTCAAACTAATCAGGGGTTGAGAAGACTAGTTCCGCTGAACTACTTCCATGGTCCACATCAGATGACAATTGTACAGGTCCCTCGACAAGACTAGTTCCGCTGAACTATTTCCATGGTCCACATCAGATAACAATTATCTATTTCTTTTGTATTCATTTTCTATATTTGTATCATATGTTTCTTTGAAAGTGTAGCTTATTTTTGTTATCTGATGAAATAAATTTCATTCATTCATTCATTCATTCATTCATTCCTTTAAGAATACTAAAGTGTATTTGCAATCAGCATGTTCTCCTGAAAGCTCCAAGTACTCATAATTACTGCCCAAGACACTGCATACTTGGCAAACAGAGAAAGTTAAAGCTAATGTTCAGATAGGTCTTGAGAGGGTATTAGTGACTCAGAACGGTGGAGATTGAGAGGAAGATTATACCATGATGTATTACTTACAATGAACTGTTCAATGTCTCTCTCTAAATCAACATTAGGTAAATCTGGCATCATATGTGAAACTACTTTGAAGCCTGCATCCTTAGACATATGGAAAGACTCGCACACTGCCCTCACTGTGTGACCTCTGTGAACAGATAAAAGGTGACATATCATTGGTTAAAATGATTTACATACTGCCCTCACTGTGTGACCCCTGTGAACAGATAAAAGGTGACATATCATTGGTTAAAATGATTTACATACTGCCCTCACTGTGTGACCCCTGTGAACAGATAAAAGGTGACATATCATTGGTTAAAATTATTCCTACTGCACCCACTGTGTGACCCCTGTGAACAGATAAAAGGTGACATATCATTGGTTAAAATGATTCACATACTGCCCACAATGTGACCGCTGTGAACAGATAAAAGGTGACATATCATTGGTTAAAAAGATTTGCATACTGTCCATAGTGTGACCCCTGTGAACAGATAAATGGCGACATATCATTGGTTAAAATGATTTGCATACTGCCCTCACAGTCTGACTTTTGTAAACAGATAAAAGGTGACATATCATTGACATGCTCACAAGACAGACCATTCAGTGATTCAAGACCTGGTTACCAGCAAGAGAAAGCAAGCAAAAATTGTACATAAGTTGTGAGATAAAACTGCTGCCATATACTCACATTTAAATCACAAACACCAAACTGTTAGTGCAGCTTTAACAACACAAGATTTCTTTTTACTGAATTCAATAACAAATAAATTCACACATTTTATTCGTTTCAATTAACGGTAGTATTTAAACTCCACTGAGAAACAATGGTCAAAAGTAGTCCATACCTGTTTGTGTCTCTAGCTACATCTTCATATACACTTTGTACACCAATCTCCAGCCTTGTACATCCATAATGTAACATATCACTAGGTAATAAAATACATATCATTAGAGTTAACTATCTCTAGTCTTGTACATCCATAATGTAACATATCACTGGGTGATAAAATACATATCATTAGAGTTTACTATGTCAATCATAAAGGTACACGACAGCCTCCTAAAACGGTTCTGACTGATTTGGTTAGTTTTGTGATTCCAGTAGGTAATATTACAAACTGTTAGTTCATTCACTTCTTGTACAATTTACCTCATGTTACATTCCATACAAGATTAATCTGATTACCCCTTGGATGCCCAATACCTTGTCTTTAGTGCATAACTATATTACCTTTCTAGTAACAAAGGGATATATCCAAACATCTCTGCTTTTTATGCTAAGTTATAACAACTGAGGACATCACTTTATCCTAACTTAATAAGGAAGTCATCACTGGAAAAGTTGACTATGTCATCAAAATGATGAAGTACTGTCACTTTCTGCATCTTTGATGATTTGACAATTATGTATAGGTTTTAGTTGCTACAAGGAGCTTCTCACAAAATGAATGATCTTTTTACAAACCTTAGATGTTTCTTCAAGCAGTAATCAGGTCGAGTTTCTATGGTGATACCAATACATTTGGTTTTACTTCTTTCTGAATATCTACAAAAATTAAAAGTAAGAGTTATCACACACTTTCTCAAGTCTCCAGGCTTTTTAAGGGGGTTGAAATAATGAAATAAATTCACGAGTCAGTCATAGACAATGGAGGGGATGAGTCAACTAGACAATACTGGATATGACAGTCTTGAGATATGATTTGATATGTCTACTTAGACTTTCTCCTGTCAAAAAGATTCCTATAAAATTGTTTCCAATTAAACCAACTTAGTATAGTAAGTGGATTTTTTAAAATTGTCTGTGGTGAGATAATGATATATGTGGGTTATGTGTGTCTGGGGTGTACATGATTTTCTTTTAAATATACAAATGATAAAAAATGTGTAAGTCATACACATCACACAAAGTTAATTACGGATAAAATAATACTTACTTGACAGCCTCACCAACATTATTACTAGTATGTCCTGACAATGCATCATGTAAATTACGGATAAAATAATCCCGATAATCTTCAGATAAACACATAAATGTACCTCCCATCACAATAAATTCTACTTTATCCACACTGTGTCCAAGTTGTTGTAACTAGTCATAAAAAAAACCCAGGAATATAATTTATAGAACTTTTTGTATCAGTTGTAATTTTGTACAAAAATGACTAGTTTTGCACCATTTGTCCATGAGTGGGTTTTGTAAAGAAGTTGAATTGAATTCAATAGAACTGTAAATATTCTAAAGAATAAACAAACACACAGTGAAGCAAATACACATAAATTACAAGTAGGACATCATAAAGGAATATGCATGAAATTTTTTATCACCTTTCTTAAGGTCAAAAATACTAGATTATCAATATACAAATTGTAGAATAAAATTTACCTTATGAAATTACATGTCAATGTCATCGGTTCTGTGGTATGTCTCTATGACAACTGTCTATGTCATCAGTTTTGTGGTATGTCTCTATGACAACAGTCAATGTCATCAGTTTTGTGGTATGTGTATGACAACTGTTAATGTCATCAGTTTTGTGGTATGTCTCTATGACAACAGTCAATGTCATCAGTTTTGTGGTATGTGTATGACAACTGTTAATGTCATCAGTTTTGTGGTATGTCTCTATGACAACAGTCAATGTCATCAGTTTTGTGGTATGTGTATGACAACTGTCAATGTCATCGGTTCTGTGGTATGTCTCTATGATAACTGTCAGTGTCATCGGTTCTGTGGTATGTCTCTATGACAACTGTCAATGTCATCGGTTCTGTGATATGTTTCTATGACAACTGTCAACATCATCAGTTTTGTTGTATGTCTCTATGACAACTGTCTATGTCATCAGTTCTGTAATGATGTCAGGAAAGGGTATGCCTATGTTCTGTTATGATGTCATGAAAATAGCTGCCTATGTCACCATTTCTGTGATGATGTCACACTGCAATATCTGTCTATGTCATCAATTTTGTGGTGATGTCAATACAACTGGTTGCCTGTCGATTGGTAGTCTGTCATAAACACTTCCATAATTGGTACACTAATTAGTGTAGTAAGACAAGTCATTAAACACTAACTTACCTGCTCTACTCTGTGTCTGGTTTGTAAATATGGATTGTATCTGGCTCTAATAGCTCTCATAGACGTTGGCTGAAAATGAAAAAATGATAAAATGATAAATTAAATTTCAAAATCAACAACAAAACAACATTTATGGCCTCTTTTGGTTTAATACACTTAGTCTTGTAGTATTACATGTGTAACAATTTGTAAAAGGATACAGTTTAACCTTCTACTCTAGCATGAGATGAAATGAAATTGTAGGTACCGAGAATTATAGAAAATTCTATAGAGAGAACTCTGACAGTAAGTGTACAAACAAATATAAAACTGATGAAATAATTTACCTCATATCCTGTGTAGGATTGTGTAGAATATTCAAAATCTGAGTCAGGTCCTCCAGGACAATATACACAGATATTACCAGTCATATTAATATGTGGACAGCGATGTGGTTTACACATGACGGCTACTACAGCAATCTGAAAGACAATATACACAGATATTACCAGTCATATAGAAGAAATATTGTTCACATTTCATACTTGCTGGTATTTCAAAATAACATCCTTATCAAAGTTGATGTATGAATCAATGTGAAGGTACAAAATAGATTTCAGGACGTAAGTAATTTCCTGATTTTCTGATTTCAAGTATAAAAGTCATAAATAGTTTTGATACATACTTCATAAATCATAGAGGAATAATTCGTATGAATTTTACTATTTATACCTGTACTATATACAGCGTGCATATCGCATAGACTGTACGATATGTCTTGTTGTTCACCACTAAGTAGTTATCTTAACCACTGGGGGTGATAGTAGATAGTGTGGTCCAACACGTTGTATCTTGCAGACAACAGTTTGCTTAGCCTGTTAAGGATATGTCTTGTTGTTCAGTGCCATCAGGCTTCTCAAACACTAATACACATGTATCTTAGCACAACATGTCTTATCTTGCAGACTTACTATTTCTAAAAGATGGAAAACAACTACATGTTATACTTACACCACTTGCTGTTCTGACTGGTTTGGCCTTTAACTTGGGTAATAATGCCTGCAAATGTATCGGAAAAGAACTGTTACAACTATTCAAGTTGGAAGTTACAATCATCATTAGTCTAACTGCTAGACCCTGTATGATCATCATTAGTCTAACTGTTAGACCCTGTATGATCATCATTAGTCTAACTTCTAGACCCTGAGCATTCTGCTATTAAACTCTTAATAAAAGTGACCACAGGTCTCACAGTGCTAAAGGCACTGTCAAGGGATTAATTGAGCTTTGTACCTTTAGTATTGTCATCCTTAAAAGTCTTGCAACCTTCAAATCACAGATCTGAGATCTTGTTACAAGACTAAATCACCAGGTGATAATAAAAGCTTCCCTTACCAGTTTTATTTGAATCACAGTACACAATGTACTATATAATGGACTATCAAATATTATATTTTTATGGTTTGTACACTCACCTTTTTATATGCTGTAGGTACAGCTGCTATAATATTTATGGTTTGTACACTCACCTTTTTATATGCTGTAGGTACAGCTGCTATAATATCTACCAATCTAGGCTGGTTTGGTAGACCATATTTACTGGCTGTCTTAGTTTTCACTCTGACAAAATAAATGAGAATTTTATCATATAAATATTCATGACTCCTAAGCGCTTATTAAATTCAAATAAAACTCATGAATATTTATGTTCTTATATTACATACGCAGGTCTGCTGACTCCCATAAGACAATGTAGGTCCATGGTAAGGACAACCACTGAACAATGAATGAGTAACAAGTTTCAACTCAAACCTTGGCAAGTGCACATAATGTATAAAGTGATGTAAAATCATGAAATGACTCTCTACAACCCAAAGTTTATGAAAATACCTTCATTTTTTTTTTCAATGACAAACCCCTTTACATAACATTGTCCTACCCTTGTACGAATGAAGACCTACTGGTAACCCTTTCACCAGTTATACCAACCATAGATTACCTGTTTCAACTACATCATTTAATCACTTACCTATTCAGATTAATATCCTTGCCAGTTTCATGTGCTTCAATGAGCTGCTTGACAACTTCAGCCACAGTCATTACCATCAACTCAGCATGGGATGCTTGAGGTACTACACAGACAAAATTAATTATGTTCCAAAGTATTACGACAAAGCCACTCAGTAGTGAGAGAAGTTGTTTTGTCGTTGTATAAATTCACATGTTGGAGTCTTTCTTGTGTGTCAATTACTGTGTTCATGCATAGACCCTCCACCACCACAGGGGCGTGTAATATTTCATAGATTGTTGTTTTCTTATTGCTTAGAATGTCGTTTTCTTAGGAAAGTATCGTACGAATCTTGCTGCTACAAATGTATCAATTTCTATACTATGAAGAAATATTAGTCTCTTCCCCTTCCATGTAGGAATATATATTAATCAAAAGGTTGTTATATTTAGTCTGTAGACCTGGAAAACAACAATCTATGAAATATTACACGCCCCTGTGTCCACCACTTCCCTTGGTGGAGGGTCTTAGGGTTCATGGATGCTAATGCTATATCATGTTTGCGTTCATTGCTTATTTTACTATGATATCAGGAGATAAATCGGCCCGATGGCGGAACAAAGTTGACGTTGGTGTATGATGTGACGTGTACTTATCATATATCAAACATTTATAAGAAATTTCATGTTGTGTTGTAATGAAGACGACCCAAAACGCAAGAAAACAACACGAAACACGTGTTGACGTACACATACATAACACTAACAGTTTAAATACCATACAGCTGGATTGAATGTCTCCTACCTTTCTTCTTGTTTTTAACCATCTTCTGTTTGGAGTGAAGGTGGATTTAGATGATCTTCATAAATTATAAATGTTGAAGTAACAGATCCTTCGCTTCTCGGAAAAGGTATTTCAAGTATTCAATAAAAGGCTTGTGCAATCATCTGTTCGAACATGGAGGCGGCCATTTTGATAATCATAAAATGCGCCCTCATCGCAAATATATAATTTCTTTTGTTTTTGCTTAGGTTTTGTAATCTTCTTGTTCACCATCCTTCCAGAAGCCATTCAGTTTTACCTTGTTCAAATTGTATCATGTTTGTCAATTGCTTGGCTACCAGATGCCATATTAGTACCGTATGTGACTAAATACCAAGAAATTCTTCTTTACATCCAAAACTATGACCAGAAACTGTTGTCAACGCAGATCAGTTTTTAATGCCCTCAAGAATTAACACAACTGTCTACATAAAAGTGGAACTATAAAAGGGACTCTTATTATCTGCAAGATATCTTATCCCTCTATCTGAACTGAACTGAAGTGCATTCTGAAAGTGACGTGCTGAAAGTGACATGCTTTGAAGGGTAAAACTAGGTACATGTATTTTCTTACTTGTTCAGATATGTGGTTATACAGTGTATATGTATGGCCATGTAAAGAAGCCCTATTGATGTCTAGTATACAGAACAATTATCCTTCAATTTCACCCCAGACTTACCGAGCTCTGATTTATACAATCTTATAGATGTTGACAAGAAAAGAGAATGGTATCAATGACACAACAAAGATCACAGGATATATTTTACAACTTTATTTCAAATATTGCCAAAAAAAACCCATGAAAATGAAGACATTCACTTTTCTGTTGGAACACACAAGTTCATAATTGAAGTGTTGTAGGTTGTGTAAAATGAACTGATCCACTGGACATGTAATGTAAAGCACTTACAAGGTTCTTTCTGATTGGTTGTACACTAAGAAGAGTCACATGCATCCTGATTGGATGTTCATATGAAGTGGTTACAAGGTTCATCCTGATTGGATGTTGAACAATGTCCTCTATTGTCTGTATTTTATTTAGTGTTTATTGAACCACAGTCCTCCGACAACCCATTGCTATGATACAACCTGTTGATATGATACAACCCATTGGTACAGTTTGGTTGTGTCTAACGAAACATTGTAATTGCTTCAACTGGACAATGATTACAAATCATAAAGGTGTTGGCAAGAACTGATATTTTTAGGAAGTAGACAGGCTTCAAACTCACACCACTCTATTTGTATAACATAGAATAAATCTGAGACAGTGAAATACAATCACTTTGGAAGAGTTAATCAGAAGTGATTGTGATATTTACTATGGACATCAATCACAATATAGTGATAATGTCTCTGAAAGGAGAAATCCTGATGATACATCAGAAATATTCACTCAATAGAACAATGTGTTCTTATTAATATAGAGACCATAGTGTCAAGACAAGCTGAAAAGCACACACTAACATAAACCCATAGTTTGGAATTCTTATAATGTTGTAACCATAGATGTGTACAGAAATTCTCTCTGTTTATGAATATTTATGGTTTTATCAAATACAAAATTGTCACTAAGTCATGTTTCCTTTAGTTACACCACACTACCTGACAAAGTGTTTAATATGATGGAAGAAT
This sequence comes from Glandiceps talaboti, assembly GCF_964340395.1. Classification (NCBI taxonomy): domain Eukaryota; kingdom Metazoa; phylum Hemichordata; class Enteropneusta; family Spengelidae; genus Glandiceps; species Glandiceps talaboti. The sequence continues at coordinate 838,386 of NC_135562.1, read as the reverse complement.
GACTGATCTGAAGACAAAAGGCAAGTCCATATTTGTAACATGTTATCTCCATTCTCATACCATACATCAATTATCTCTAGTAATATTGTCATTTCTGAAATGTTGTTCAATTCAATACAACAATGTTGTGTATGTTTCAAATGTTCCCATCGCTTTTTTTTAATGAACATATTTTCCCAGATGAATGTATCCACCAATTTCAAAGGATAAAATACTTTATATTTTACAAACCAAAATGCATGCAGTATTCAAAAGTTCCCAAAATATGTTTGATTTTGAACCATAGCACACAAACTGCCAGGATAGTTCACCTTGTGTTAAAACTTTTTGGTCAGCCTCACTCTGGTTAAACTATTATGGGATGTCCTTGGTGGAGAGTTCATTTTAGATCAAAGGTTTGGTCACCCTCACCCTGCACTGGTACAGCATTATACTGGATGAGTTGTTTATCTGGGGTCAAAGTTCATGTCACCCTCGCCATACCCCTGGTAAAGCACTATGGGATGTATTGGATGGGTGTTTTATCTTTGGTCAAAGTTTAGATAATCCTCACCCTGGGTACTGTATTATGGGATGTATTGAATGAGTGGCTTATCTGGGGTCAAAGGTAGGATCAGCTTCACCATACCCTCTGTAAAGCATTATGGGATGTACTGGTAGGGGAGTCCTAGGACATCGTTTCTCTATATCCTTGATGTTCTTTAGTATAGTAACACAACCATGCCAGTAGACAGGACTAGGAATAGGTGAATCTGTTAAAACCATCCACTGGTCAGTTGATGGATCATAACACTCTACAGTACTTGATGTTCTATTAGTCACTGAGTCACCTCCTGTCAAGTAAATATTACCTGAAAAAACAAAAGGCTCAAATTTGTATAAAACATACCACACATTCAAGAAATGATGAAATAATGATCCCAGATGTTTGCTAACAATGTAACAGTTTGTACCAACAGTCAAGTTCTATTTCAAGTTAAAAGAACACAACATTTCGTGATCATCTGGCTTATCAGGTGCACACACAACTTGTATTAGAACCAAGAATTAGAGTTCTACTACCTGATATCACTAGACTTGTAAACTAACACATATCAGTACACAAAGTTACACTGGTAGTGAATATACCATACACCAGTTATCATAAAGACAAAAGATTGTGTAGTTTGGCCACTTGGAGTGCTGTTCAGCCTTTGGACCATGGTAAACATCACAACTTTTTTTTTTTTTCTTTTTTTTTAAAATAATTTTTGTGCTGGGAATTGCTCCCAGTGATTTTCTGTTATGCAGACACAGTCACACATAAACAAACAAACACAAATGCTACAGAGACCCATTCGGGTTTGGGACTACGTGACAGGGCTATGGTAAACATCACAACTTACCATTAAGTACTGTTGCACCAGGACAGAGATGCATTTCATGTGTTATGGCGACCTCTAGAGGTTTATCAGTAGTTGGGTCATACACGATGGTCGGTCTAGATGAACCACCAACAATGTAGATCAGATCATTGATCAAAACACTCTGGTAACCTAGCAACAGAATTGTAGTAAATTATTACAACTATCATCTCAGTAATTAACATATTAAAATTGAATTAAGAGTCACATTAATTGTAAGACATAATCTTTTAATAATGTACTGTATTAATATTAGGAATAAGTATTATGGTTCACTTTCACTCTTAAAAAAAAGACAAACTTTCGGGTATCTGAAAATTTTCCATACAAAATGCAGACATGCAGACATGCAGATAGACAGACAGACAGACAGACAGACAGACAGACAGACAGACAGACAGACAGAGAGAACACAATATGTAAATATTACCTTTTTTGTCTACTTTCAGTGTAGTAATTCTAGTCCAATCATGCGTGTCTATACTATAACATTGGATGGATGGATAACTCTCACTTGTACAGTCTTTGACTCCACCAATCACAAACAGCTTTCTATTCACAGATGTTGATGATGCACAAGAGACAGCCTCTTTCATTGGTTCTATCAGCTTCCATCTGTTTTCCTCAATACTGTAACATTCTACTTCTTTCAAAGCATGTTTACCATTGTAGCCCCCAGCAACAAAGATCTGACCATTCAGAGTTGCCGAAGTGTGTTGATACCTTGAAAAAAATGTCAATTCAGTGTTAAAATGTGTGTTGAGAATTACAACAAACAAGTGTCACATGTACACACATACCTAATACAGATGTGTCACATGTACACACATACCTAATACATACATGTGTCACATGTACACACATACCTAATACATATATGTGTCACATGTACACACATACCTAATACAGACATGTGTCACATGTACACACATACCTAATACAGATATGTGTCACATGTACACACATACCTAATACAGACGTGTCACATGTACACACATACCTAATACAGACATGTGTCACATGTACACACATACCTAATACAGATATGTGTCACATGTACACACATACCTAATACAGATATGTGTCACATGTACACACATACTTAATACAGACATGTGTCACATGTACACACATACCTAATACAGACATGTGTCACATGTACACACATACCTAATACAGATGTGTCACATGTACACACATACCTAATACAGATATGTCACATGTACACACATACCTAATACATACATGTGTCACATGTACTCACATACCTAATACAGATATGTGTCACATGTACACACATACCTAATACAGACATGTGTCACATGTACTCACATACCTAATACAGACATGTGTCACATGTACTCACATACCTAATACAGATATGTCACATGTACACACATACCTAATACAGATATGTCACATGTACACACATACCTAATACAGACATGTGTCACATGTACACACATACCTAATACAGATATGTGTCACATGTACACACATACCTAATACAGACACGTGTCACATGTACACACATACCTAATACAGACACGTGTCACATGTACACACATACCTAATACAGACACGTGTCACATGTACACACATACCTAATACAGATATGTGTCACATGTACACACATACCTAATACAGATGTGTCACATGTACACACATACCTAATACAGATGTGTCACATGTACACACATACCTAATACAGATATGTGTCACATGTACACACATACCTAGTAATACATACACAACTGTACCCAGTAATGCCTATAGCAATATTGCATTTATAGTTCAGTTGAACTAACAACAAACAAGACTTTTATATATGCAATGTTCATAAATAAAATTACATAATATGAATTACTTCACATAACTTGTTGATGTCAACTTTTACCACTTGTTAATGTTAATTCCCCTAAAGCTCTATGTACATGTACATTAGGACAAAAGTATGACTTCATACCTTGCTTTCTTAAGAGACTTGCATCCAATCCAAGTATCCTCTGCTGTCTTGTATATCCAGACTTGGTTAATAGCGCCCCCACGCTGTCCATCAAATCCACCTGTAACATAAATGTCATTTCTATATGCCACTGCACTATACATAGCCACATTGACAAGAGAGTAGGGGAGATCACATAGACTGGTCCATATCCTCTTCTGTGGTTCAAAACACAGCAATTCCAAGCTGAAGTTGAAAAATAATTAGTGTTATCGGGTGATTTAGACTACATGTATTAGTGTATGGTGACACCCTATTAATATAAACATGGATAAGGAGTAGTAGATACTTAGGTTTGTTTATTTTAGTTTCCTCCCTAGTTTATACAGTACCTTTGTTTTTGTTTTCTTTCTGTACCTGATATACTGGTCATATTTTCTCTAATTTTTAGTAATACAAATGTACATGTATATTGTAACTTTACTGCCAGTGCTGCTCCTGACATACTTAGTTAGTCCATGAAACAAAAGGGATGCAATAAATAAATAAATAAATAAATACATGCATGCATACACAGACAGACAGACCGACAGACTGACCAACAGACAGACAGACAGACAGACAGACAGACAGACAGACAGACACACACACACACACACACACACACACACACACACACACACACACACATATATTACCTCTGTCTGTTTCCACGGTTGGACTGGTTTGACCCACCGACAATGACCATGACTTCAACCAGTCCTGATGATGGCCTAGGTCGACACATTGCCCCTTGTGCAGGTCGTATTCCAGTTCTGAATTCCATGGCTTCTGTTAACAGTTCTTTACATTCTCTAGAGTTCCGTAACAAACCAGTCAGATCAGACTGTACCGTATCATTGAAGAATTTCTCAGATAAAAGTGGAAGACGAACCGTTCTGACAACTCTACAAAGATGTGGAATTCTGTTTTTAACATCCTGCATAACCCATTGTAATACAGCCTTGTAAACTTCCTCCTCATCTTTCACGTTAAGTTCATCTTTTGACGTATACCCGACTAAATCATCTGCCGATAAGTCAAAGAACTCTTCTTGTTGAATAATACGATTAAAATGCTGCAATATAAACAAGTTGACAGCTTCTCCAAGTCCAATACATGTATGCCTTTCTGCAAGCTGGTGAATTCCAAGACAGTTTGATACATCTAGCTGTGACTTTAGAAAATCTCCACAAGCATGCACCACTCTCTTATACTGTAAGAAGTCTGCTGTTACAAGCATATCCTGAGCATTCTTTGACGTGAAAACTATTTTACCTGTGTATGAGAAATCTAAAAGTTGCTTCATGCAGTCAGCTTGTACATTATGTAAGGTTACTCGCTGCTCATGACTTTCCCGCAAATCTGAAGAAAACATAGCTCTGAAGTACTGACTACTTCCAGCTAAAACAGCACGGTGACATGGAAACTCTTGACCCTCTACGAGTAGAATTGTATCAGTTATGTCACTTGACAGTCTCATTTCATTTAACGCTGATAAAAGATCTGATGCAAAGCTTTGATCACAATGTTCAAATGTGATCTCCTCTTCCTCATCTTCATCTGGATCTTGTCCACTGACATCATCACATACTGGTTGTCCAGTTTGTGGACCTCTACCTCCAGTTGCCATGGCAATGACCTGGATAAAAATTGTAAATTTTATCACGATTATAAAATAGACAATAGCATTTACAATTTCATTCTGTGAGAATGAATGTTTATGGACTACTCAAATTCTTGGAGGCAAATCCCAAATTTTTATCTGAGCATCAACATCGTCAGGGGTGTACTAAAATTTTAATAAATAACTCATCACAAACTCTTTGGCTATCAATTAAATAACTCATCACAAACTCTTTGGCTATCAATTAAATAACTCATCACATACTCTTTGGCTATCAATTAAGAGTAACACGAGGCATTGCATGTCAAACTGAAAACTTAGTGACTACCTTGGAATCACAAAAAAAAAATAATGACAAGAGCAATTTTTGTCAACATTTTGGAAATAAACACACAGAGAGACAATCATAGTATCAACTCCTCATGAAATTTGATATCAATAATGGGTGTGTTGTCACATGTCAGTCTTAAAGCCTACTTTCATCATGGTCACTCCAATTATATCACTTATATCTGAAATTGTTTACAAGTTGTTATTGTTATTGTATTTTTCTATATGTGTTTTTCCTGACTCAAATAATGTGGAGTTTTAAAAACTTATGCTACAATCATGCAATTATTCTTTCTAAAATACACATATGCATCAAATATTATCATTTTGAAATTGAAGGTACATCGTCTACCATACATTCGGGCTGAGTGAGGTCCACAGACACTTGTGACCAGTGATATGTGTGAGAGCCAATGCAAGAAGTAAGAATATCAATAACAAACACTTGGGTTCATTAGAAACCCGTAATATACAATAACGTTCAAATATCATTGGCAAAAAAATATCGTTATTAAAATCTAGTTCATTCTAAAATACACGTAAACACATCGCAATGCCTCATGATTTATGATAGAGTGACTTACAACATACAGTTGACGATAGTCCTGCTTCCATGACGGTGCACGAGTCTGTATTACTGACTTGACTCTAAACACCGTGCACGAGTCTGTATTACTGACTTGACTCTAAGCACAATTGTCAGAATCGAGTCCCGAATTCCTCCGTATGCAAGCAGGACTAAGTTGACGAGTGTCTGTGCAATCGTCTCACGATCGACGTTCTCCTGATCCTGTGCGATCGACGCGACGTCGACAAAATGATAACAGTCGTCCTTCACAGCGACGCAAACGTTTACACGTACGAGGTGTTATAGAGGAATAATCAATATACCTTAGATGAAGCGTTACTTACCTAAATCTGTATGTTTATGTTTACTTTTGAAGAATTTGTCAAACGATGAGGGCTCCGGTCGTTTCCATGATTCCGAATTTGACATATGACCCAGGTCTGACACCGTCTGACCTATTTACGCCCTCAAGTGACAAAATACAATGTTGCTTTTGTCTTTTTTCCCATTCGTTATATTTATACGTATGTAAAACAATTTAAATTTTAACAGAAAGTTGAAATATCGGAAAAGCAATGGAAAATCTTGATAGCGATGAAATATTTCAGAATTCTTTTCACATTCCAACCCCCAAAGGTACTCTTTTATTCGATAGTTATCGTTTTGTTTTTCAGTTCATATAATCATTTTATCAGTTTATTATTCTTTCTTTTTTTGGTTTTCTTTTCTCTCTTTGACCGTTTACAAATGATCTCTTAATCACAAGTTGCAGTACAAACATTGGAGAGCCAACGTCTTACTCTAGTCAATGATTGCAGAAATCTACAAATAATTTCTGTGAAAGCAAACTTGCGCCCCTATACACAATTATTGCTTTTCTTTCGTTTTCAGCGAATTGACCAATGTGTAAAGATGGCCGCCTCCATCAAAACAGCACTTCGATTCATTGGTAATGATGTACAATATTGTTCGTAAACTTTTAACATGATTGTGATAAATAGATCCCAATTCGTGAAGATTTCTTTTAGCGTTACTGTCCTGTGTATTCATTCAATTGTTATATTTCTCGTTTGCTTTCAGATATTGGAGTGAACTTTACAGGTATGTTGATCCGATAATTTAGTGTGATATACACCAAGACATTTATGTATTATATCTGCAAAATTACCCATGCCTTGATGCCTTCGGTCAGACAAAATGTCTAAATATTGTTAAGTTGTATAGATATTGCCTGCTTCTCAAATAAAAGTACAGCGGACTTTTCATCACAGTCGCTTCACTTACACTTATGGGCTGTGGGAATATTATTATTTTACATGTAATGATAAAACAGTCTTATTGCAATATTATATTGTCTAGCAAGTGTGTATACATGTATATATATATATATATATATATATATATATATATATATATATATACATATATGTATACATATATGTATACATATATATATATGTGTGTATACATGTATATATATATATATATATATATATATATACACTATATATATACTATATAATATATGATATATATATATATATATATATATATATATATATATATATATATATATATATATGTATGTATATATATGAATACCACTTGCCAGATGTGTTTCCAATTTACTGACAATAATATATTTGATATTACAGATCCTATGTTTCGTGGTGTTTATCATGGCACTAAAAGACACCAAGGTAGGAATCATTGGCCAATGACATGTTTGTAACTGAGCCCCTTAGTCAACAGATACACAATATTTGATGTGCACCAAAATGTATTTAGAGAAATAAATCTGAATCAACAGATCATTAGATCTGAAATACAAGGTTTAGCAATGGAGAGTATGTCATGGTGTTTTTTTATTTATTGGTTCCAAAAATTATTTCTTATCAATTTTACATCATATATATGAATGCCTGGGCTGTACACTGTGACTTAGGATATGATTCAGTGTGTGTAGATAGAACAGTTTAAGGATATTTCAATACAAATAAAACTAATTACCACCGGGAACTATACAATTGTAAATTTACCAAATGGAAGAAGTTTGTCTGCATATGTGTTCCTAAGTTATAATTCAAAAGTTTACTTCCCTGGTACTACATATACATGAATACTTACCATCTCTCACTTTTATTTTATTTTTACTTCCCTGGTACTACATATACATGAATACTTACCATCTCTCACTTTTATTTTATTTTTACTTCCCTGGTACTACATATACATGAATACTTACCATCTCTCACTTTTATTTTATTTTTTACTTCCCTGGTACTACATATACATGAATACTTACCATCTCTCACTTTTATTTTATTTTTTACTTCCCTGGTACTACATATACATGAATACTTACCATCTCTCACTTTTATTTTATTTTTTACTTCCCTGGTACTACATATATATGAATACTTACCATCTCTCACTTTTATTTTATTTCAGATGATTTTAGTGATGTTCTACAAAGGGCCTTTGACATTGGTGTTGAGAAGGTAATTGTCATTTACTAGATGAAAATTAGTCTGTAAGGTACGCCGTGACGGGGCGCCCTCAAACATCAGGCAACTGAGGAGGCCGGTGAGGGCGAAATGTCACGACGTATCTTACAGTCTAGATGAAAATATAAATGAAATGAAAGGGAAGTAAATGGAAGGGAAGCATTTTAGTACAAGACATTACCAACATTCATTGTACACATTCCTGTTAGTCTGACCTTTATAATTTTACATTTCCAATCACCCAATCTAAGTATTAAAAAAATTGGTTACCCTTATTTCAAAATCTGATTATTATATAGAATTCTGTCATTTGTTGAAAGTGTGTCACATGATAGTCACCTGACTGGGAGTGATAGTCACCCGACTGAGATATTGTAATTAATATTGGATACTCAGTCATATATTTGATGATTTCAAAACAGTTGGGAACTCTCGGTGATATGATTTATTTTCAATTTCAGATCTTTGTTACCGGGGGCAACCTGAAGGATAGTCAAGAAGCTTTAGAGATTGCTAAGACTGATGGTAATCTATCAAATGTTAATATAATTAAAGGAATTATATGTCATTTAAAGAATTATTGAAATTTGTGTTCATTTTATTTTTGAATTTATTTTGAATTAGTGAACCCTATTATAACTGATTCTTTATAATTATATACACATACAACACTCAGTGGATGATGTCACCACTCTGTAGTTGTAGGTTTGTACCAACAGTAAGAACTCAATTGATGGAAGGTTTGCAAACAGTATTATCGTAGATTAGAAATTGATACTGTAATCACTTCAAACTAGAATAAAAAAAACACATTCTTTTATTTCAACCAACTGCATTGTTATCATTAGTGAACAGAAGTGTCAATATCTCCTTATTACAGACAAGTTATACAGTACAGTTGGTTGATGTACATAAATAGATATATCTGATATATAAATAGATATATCAATATCTCCTTATTACAGACAAGTTATACAGTACAGTTGGTTGATGTACATAAATAGATATATCTGATATATAAATAGATATATCAATATCTCCTTATTACAGACAAGTTATACAGTACAGTTGGTTGATGTACATAAATAGATATATCTGACTATTGTCAATATCTCCTTATTACAGACAAGTTATACAGTACAGTTGGTTAATGTGCATAAATAGATATATCTGACTATTGTCAATATCTCCTTATTACAGACAAGTTGTACAGTACAGTTGGTTGATGTACATAAATAGATATATCTGACTATTGTCAATATCTCCTTATTACAGACAAGTTATACAGTACAGTTGGTTAATGTGCATAAATAGATATATCTGACTATTGTCAATATCTCCTTATTACAGACAAGTTGTACAGTACAGTTGGTTGATGTACATAAATAGATATATCTGACTATTGTCAATATCTCCTTATTACAGACAAGTTATACAGTACAGTTGGTTAATGTGCATAAATAGATATATCTGACTATTGTCAATATCTCCTTATTACAGACAGTACAGTTGGTTGATGTACATAAATTGATATATCTGACTATTGTCAATATCTCCTTATTACAGACAGTACAGTTGGTTGATGTACATAAATAGATATGTCTGACTATTGTCAATGTCTCCTTATTACAGACAAATTATACAGTACAGTTGGTTGTCACCCTACAAGATGTACAGAGTTTGATGAGAGTGGTGATGCTGACAAATATTTAAATGATTTAGTTCAACTAGTCAAAGATAACAAGGACAAAGTCATTGCCATTGGTGAATGTGGTTTAGGTAATAAACATCTTTTGGTTGTTGTTTTTGTTGTTGCTGTTATTGTTGTTGTTGTTTAGGTAATAAACATCTTTTGTTGTTTATTGAAAATACAGTCTTTCTGTTGTCAAAAGCCAGAATAATCCTTTTGTTCTTTCCTGAAAAGTGAGTTAGATTTGTGATTTCATTTTGAATAATTTTCTAACAGAAAATTTAAAGTTTTGATCTATGAAATATTTCTAATGATGTACATATTTTCATTTCATTCTATGTAAGAATGAAGGGACAGACTGGGTGTTAGGTTCAGTGTTTTTTGTTTAAGTTCTGAAGATGTTTAAGTACAAATATGGTAATGACACATTGCAATATTTATGTTTTCATTTTAAATTATCATTTTACAGATTATGACAGATTGAATTTTTGTCTGAAGGAAACACAACTCAAGTAAGTTTTGAATTATGAAAAATGAAAATTTTTCAGTGGTCAATTATGATGTCAACATTATATAGTTATCTCAGTAAAATAAGACTGCTTTTATTCCTGCCACTCATTTTTACCCTAGAATTATCTAATTCACAATGTAGGGTTTATGTTGATAAAAAAAACTGGACAGGGCACCAATATATGAATAGCCTGAGTGACTGACTTTTTGTTATTTTTTGTTTATTTTTGCTGTTTCAACAATAATGCAAACATTTGCTTGATATAGGTCAGATTGTCTTATCAGCCAAATTACCTGTCTGCTAGTCATTGATGATATTATAAACACAGGCTTGATGTCCATTTGTAAACAGTTCAAGCAAATAACCCAGATTTTCAATAGAATATAAAATTATGGGATACTGAGAGAGTTTGATTGCCAGATCATCATGCATGTTTTATCAAGTATAAAAACATTAAAAAGTTGAGAGAAAGAGAAAAACTTTGAAAAAGTGATAATTCAATTTACAGTCAATAGGCCTTTAAAGTGCATTGTTTTCTAATGCTGCCTCCTTCTATGGTCAGATCAGGACTTTAGGACAAACACGATTATGGGTAAAAATTCATTACATATGAATAATTTCTAGTTGACAGCCATACCTCGGTACTTATCAACAGTAAATGAATACAAAACAGTTTCAATCTTTGACTAGTTTCACTCCAAAGCAGACTTTTTTCAAGAAATTAGTTCTGCTTAATGAAATTTAAAATGATTCAAATATCTATTTGTTCTCTTGTTAGATATTTTGAAAAACAGTTCGAACTAGCTGACCAAACCAAGTTACCGATGTTTCTACACTGTAGGAACTCACATACAGACCTAATAGGTAGGCCAACCTCAACTTTTACTTAAAATATTTGTTTTGCAAAAAATACAGACTTTGGAAAATATTGTGTTTATAGGCATATCCATTCACTGTAACATAATGCTGAAGATAATCCCAAAAATTATGCCAAAACAGTCAGTATCATACAGGTACATTTCAACATTCATACCACAGTAACTGCTGCTCACAGTGCACCCCAAGAGGCTATATAGTGATATTCTTTTGTTTTTATTCATGTGTCGACATTTAGAGATATTGAAGAGGAATCAGGACAGATTTGTTGGAGGTGTGGTAAGTATGTTAATTTATCATTGAGTTTCTTTAGTGAAAAAAGCGAAAAATCTATAGGATTTGCCTGCTTATATATGACAGCAAATTCTTTATAATATTTCTAAATCATGTTAAATGTTCCTGTATGGATGATAAAACACAATATTATCATAGCTGAATTAAACTTTCAAACCAAAACCTGCCACAGAACACTCATATATTTTGATTGTCATTAATATGTATATAGGTTATGTTTTGTTTACATAGGTGCATACATTTGATGGTTCACAAGAGGTAGCTGATGCATTGGTTGAAATGGGTCTCTATCTTGGTATCAATGGATGGCAAGTCACTTTCCTTGTGGGTCAAAGGTTAAAGGTTGAAGGTCATAGCCAATATCTACCTGCTATGCTCAAATTTCTAATAAAACATTTATCTATACATAGAGCCTTTTCTCTATAATAAGAATTCCTTTTTAAGAGAAATTATTCTTGACTTCAGAAATGTTTTAAGGTAGTCTTGAAAATTAAATGCAAAAAGCATTTTGTTTCAGAATGAATTAATATTATGAAAGATATCAAGTATTTGATAGTGTATTCAGGTTTATTATATTTTTTGGATTTCTTATCATAAAAATAAAATCAAACATTATCAAAACCAACAAGAACTTGTCCAAATATTTACATTTCTCAAAGTTCAAGAACAATCTCGCAATTCAGTGAATAACTTTTATCCTTTTTTTTCCTCAACAGTTCTTTAAAAACCAAAGACAATATAGATGTGATGTGTACAATACCAAGTGAAAGGCTAATGATAGAAACAGGTAGGTATATATATACCTTTGGTTACTGTGTACAATATTAAGTGAAAGACTAATGATAGAAACAGGTAGGTAGATATATACCTTTGATTACTGTGTACAATACCAAGTGAAAGGCTAATGATAGAAACAGGTAGATAGATATATACCTTTGATTACTGTGTACAATACCAAGTGAAAGGCTAATGATAGAAACAGGTAGATAGATATATACCTTTGATTACTGTGTACAATACTAAGTGAAATGCTAATGATAGAAACAGGTAGGTAGATATATACCTTTGGTTACTGTGTACAATACCAAGTGAAAGGCTAATGATAGAAACAGGTAGGTAGATATATACCTTTGGTTACTGTGTACAATACTAAGTGAAAGGCTAATGATAGAAACAGGTAGGTAGATATATACCTTTGGTTACTGTGTACAATACCAAGTGAAAGGCTAATGATAGAAACAGGTAGATAGATATATACCTTTGGTTACTGTGTACAATACCAAGTGAAAGGCTAATGATAGAAACAGGTAGATAGATATATACCTTTGGTTACTGTGTACAATACCAAGTGAAAGGCTAATGATAGAAACAGGTAGATAGATATATACCTTTGGTTACTGTGTACAATACCAAGTGAAAGGCTAATGATAGAAACAGGTAGGTAGATATATACCTTTGGTTACTGTGTACAATACTAAGTGAAAGGCTAATGATAGAAACAGGTAGGTAGATATATACCTTTGGTTACTGTGTACAATACCAAGTGAAAGGCTAATGATAGAAACAGGTAGGTAGATATATACCTTTGGTTACTGTGTACAATACTAAGTGAACGGCTAATGATAGAAACAGGTAGGTAGATATATACCTTTGGTTACTGTGTACAATACTAAGTGAAAGGCTAATGATAGAAACAGGTAGGTAGATATATACCTTTGGTTACTGTGTACAATATTAAGTGAAAGGCTAATGATAGAAACAGGTAGATAGATATATACCTTTGGTTACATTGTTTTTTACCTAAAAGTACGCAAATGGATGACATGACACAACCTGACTAAACACATGGCACAGCACAATGCATCATGACATGACAAAACACGACACGACAAAACATGACACAACACAAGTCAATATCACACAACACGATCCAATATCACACAACACAACACAACACGATCCAATATCACACGACACAACACAATACCACACAACATGACCCAATATCACATGACATGACGTAAAACAACAACATGACATAACACACATATCATTCCCTTCTGATATTTCATAATCTTCTTCTTTCAGATGCTCCGTGGTGTGAGATAAGACCATCACATGCAGGTCATAAACATATCAAGACAACTTTCCAAGCCAAGAAGAAAGAAAAATGGCAAAGTGGATTTTGTGTCAAAAGTCGTAATGAACCATGTAATATTATGTAAGTTACGGACTATATCAGATTACTAGAAAAGATTTCACTTTTAGAGTAAGTTAAGGACTATATCAGATTACTAGAAAAGATTTCACTTTTAGAGTAAGTTAAGGACTATATCAGATTACTAGAAAAGATTTCACTTTTAGAGTAAGTTAAGGACTATATCATATTACTAGAAAAGATTTCACTTTTAGAGTAAGTTAAGGACTATATCAGATTACTAGAAAAGATTTCACTTTTAGAGTAAGTTAAGGACTATATCAGATTACTAGAAAAGATTTCACTTTTAGAGAAAGTTGTTAAGCACGGCACTTCATTTCTACTGAATATTAAAACAATATTGTAATAAAGGATTTTTGGTTTCACTTTTATATTTTTTTTATTAATAGAAAATATTAATTTGATATAGAAAAACTACTTTGTCAGTACACATTTGAATTTTGTTCTAAAAATCTTGTTTTATTTCCTTGACCCACGTCTATCATACTGTTCTAGATTCAATCACTTCTTGTTGCTTCATTTCCAGGCAAGTTCTAGAAGTGATGTCAGCTGCCAGGAATGAAGACATGTCAGAATTAGCTGGGATATTGTATGAAAACAGTCACAAGTTATTCTTTAGTCAGAGATGAGAGTAATTACAATGAAAAGAAATCAAGAAAATGGGTAAACAAAGGAGGTTTAAGAAATAAATCATGGTTGATAACAACTTTGTTGGTACTGAGTCAAAAATTCAAAGACAACAACTAAACCATTACTAACTTTGTTTAAACCTTTTTCAATTTCCAACACAACTACTTTCATCCTTTCACTAGTCCTTGGTGAAAGAATGAAATCATCAGATACAGTGTTCTAAACTGTTTATGTTGGAAATTAACAAGTTTATTCATAGACCCTCCACCCACTATGGTTTATTGTACATTAGTAATTGCTAACACCACAGTTTAACTTTAACATAGAAAAACAACAATACAATGTGAACACAAATAATTAGATATCACACTTAGTTTTCTATGTTGGTTGTGGACTTAACACACTCTAGGAATGTTTTGATAGGACAGACTTATCAACAATGTTAAGTCTACCCCATTTTGCAGTTTTATAAATTCACATTGTGAGTTATTATAATACTGCAAAATAACAAGATATCCAAGTCCTCGGTACAAGATATTCAAGTCCTTGGTACAAAATATTTGTCTTTTGACAATCCCATGTACATAAGGTACTCCAATCATGAATAAAATTAAAAATGGAAAAAAACAAACTTTTTATCTACTGTCCCATAAAATGATTTCTACAGAATGCCTCCAATTGTATGGTTGGTATGTGTCTACAGTATACCTCCAATACCAAGGTATGTAAATCTATGAAAGTTTTATCAGATTAAACCCCCACCCACCCCATTATTGGGGTTTTCCCACCAATATTGTATGAAAATCTCTGAATATTTTACCAGTTTCCATTGTCATATGATACAAGGGGATAATAAATCACTGTGATTGGAATTTGAAAGTTACACTCAGTTGTAGTATAGACCATCCACCAACGTTGTTGGAGGGTCTATGCTTGTAGCCTACAATGTGTCTAGTACCCTCAGACATTATATCATATCAACTGACTAGCTATATAGGACACGCTTTGTTTTCAGTAATGTAGGAGCCATATAAATTTGAAATTGGCATTCTTAAGATATTGCCTAAATTATGCAAATAACTCATTAATATAACAGATATATCAAGCTTTATAGCACACACACATGTAGGATATGATGTGAAATTGGAAGGCATTGAAAATCATAAATTATGCAAATGAGTCATCAACATTCATAGCATATTTACTACAACCTAATCAGTTCTAGTTTTACACCTAGGATATGTCATTAGAAGTGATGTAGATTTCTAGATGTGTCAGACACACACACACATACATACACACATATTCATACATTTGTACAGATACACACACAAAGCTATTACATTATAGAAGGTACACAAAGACTTGGCATGTAAACCTTGACAGATACAAGTCACACAATTAAATGTTACACTTATTTTATTTTAATGACAGTTACACTTTTTGTCATGTGACAAGTTGATTGAAAAGTCACAAATTTACTGAATATTTTATAACAATAGAAAGCATGCAACTTGGCAAAGGTACCCTTGGTGAAAATAACCAGCAAGGTACTTGTGTCATATGCTGGTTAACAAAGTTCCAGCCATTTTGCAGGAAAGTATTACAAGAAGATGCCCCAGATTTGGCAAAGTTAGAGCTAACATGTAGCAGTAAATGAAATATGTGTGAAAGAACTCCATTTGATCTTAAAGAAGCATTGCAGTAATTGTTAGGTATATTTTGATTACTGGTAGTCACTAATAAAATAGTACATCAGAGTCAACAGGGAAAATTGCTCACAACTTCTTGTCTGCACTCCTTATGCTACAATACTCAAGTATTCTGACCCCCATCACTTTTGGCGCCAAAGCAACTGGCGAACAGTGCTCCAAGTGACCAAACCAAGAAATCTTTTGTCTTTCTCATAACCTGAATATTGTGGAAACAGTTGTCAATAATTCTTACATCATCTGCATATTAAATTATGTATATCTAATAATCTATTAATAGTAACAGCAGCTGATTTATAAAATAAGTTTCACCTATCACTGTGCTTTACTAAACAAGCCTAGTGTTCGTACTTCTGCCTAACTAAGCTGTGTGCATGTAATTTATGAATGCAGTACATGCCTAACTCAGCCTCCATAGTGTACATGGTCACACAACACATGTTGCAGGTCACATGTATGCAGCACATTCCTAACTCTGCCTTCACAGCGTACACACTTCACCTAACTAAGCTCAAGTGCATGCAGTACAGGCCTAACTGCACCTCCATGGTGTACATGGTACAGAAAATGCCTAACTAAACTCCTAAGTCAGTAATGTCCATAATGTGCAGACCCTGCCTAACTAAGCTATACACTAGTAAATGCACAATGTCAGACTACTATGACTAATGCCTAACTGAGCTAGAACACAAGTTTACAGATAGTAAATTGAACATGACAATAAAGTTGTTAAAAGTGACAGAAATGCAAGAAAAGCGAAAATAGAAGAATGAAGGAAAAAGTGTTGCTATACTCCTATTTTTTTTAAATTTCAGACTTCATAAATATATTAATAATTTGGTTCTTTTTTCTATCAAATATTTGTTTTGTTTTTCTTTTACTTGGCAGCCCTTGCAGTTGTTAATGCATCTGAACACCAATGAGTAAAAGCTACTGTGTAGTTTTGTACAAGGCTCCATGTGTTATGTAACCCATCCGTTATAGATTCCTGGGAGAGTTTTCCCCTGAAATGAAAATAAACATGAAATTTAGTACTGCCTTGATAACAGTGTATGAAAGTTGTGAATTGTGAAAGTCTAAATAATGGCATTGATGTAATTGATGTAATGCAATACAAAAACATTGGCCTTTATTGGATCTTTGTTTTATTGAGACATTTAAATTATATACATTAATTAACAAACACACACACACACACACACACACACACACACACACACACACACACACACACACACACACACACATACACACACACACACACACTGCATCTTTACATTTTTCTTACAGCAGCTAAAATCCCTTCAAGAATGAGATTGGTACAGCGTAGTCAGAAGTACACATAAAGACATACAGACAGACAGCCATTAATAATCATCAGCCTACAGCATTCAAACCTAGATATACTACTGCCTATAGAAGATACAAAACTGAAAACTCTTGTCATTCAAGGTATTACCAATTGGCGGCCATCTTGTAAAATGCGACCATATTGAATTTTGAAGTGGGTAGCATTATTTTCATAATCAGTACACTTAATGGAGTGCGCATACCAAGTTCCATGCTTGTATGACAAAGTGAACGATAAAGTCACTTATCTGCTCCACAATTTTGTTACTACTTACGTAAAGATATTTTCTTGAAGCCACGTACCAGTGGCTAAGAGGTAAGGTGATATCCCATTCCATATCACCATGCTATAATGATGTATGACAGACCAGCCAAGAAGTACATAATGTTGTATCGTACCGGTTACCATTGGTAACTGATCTTGCACCTACAAGGGAAATATAATTATAATATATTTTACTGATCCAAATCAATTTCACCACTTGTCCCAGGATGCCTCAGTGTTACAATAGATGTCTTCCTACCTACAACACCTAATTGCCACAGTTACCGATGGAAATACCGATGGAAAAATAACATTGTTACCCTTCTTACACAGATTCCAGTAACAAAATAATTGTATTAGTCTTACCCATTCCAAAAAGATAGGTACTTTCTTGTTCAACCAATTCCTCTGGGGTTCAGTCACCTCAACTATGTAGGCTCCAAGTTGATAAAGTTTTTCCCATAATAACTGAATGTATGGCTCACAGAACTCACACGCTTTAGCATAATAGTAAGGAACGTTTTCTTTGGCCCACCTAGACAAAACACATAAATACATAATACAGACTTTAGCATAGCTCTGGAAATATGCACTTCAAACTATCTTGTGCACATTTACACTGCAGTCACATCATCCATTGTGCAGCAAATAGTGAATATTAGATATTTAGTTTGAAATATGTCCATTTATTCCTAGCAATGCACACAACAATAAATTATTATTATTGTGAATAAAAAACAATGACAAAACACTTGTATCAATCTGTCAATATTTTGGAGGAAATTTTGTGACATATTTTAAAATTTTAAAAGTTTTAAAAACTTTCAGACAAAGATGAAAGTATATATATATATATACATACTGATTAGCTTTGGCAGAATACACTGTAATTTTATTCCATGCTTGATTTGAGGCCGATGCTATTCCACTGTTTTCTAAAAATACTGATGTTTTAGAACCCTTGTATCCATGGTGACTATACATGTCAATGGTAACCACAGCAACTACTCCCGTCATCAGTAACAAAATAAGACTTTTCCATGGAAATTTGGTTCCCGTCATCTTTGTCATGAGTTCCTGGAGATAAACAAACATATAATTTAAGATAAACTGAGTTTTTTTTTTGTGTGGAAAATCCTACGACTATTTGCAGCAATGAGAGAAATAGAGAAGTGAATTATTCATACATCTTGTGAAGTTTAACTGCTGGGGACTATATAACCAGGACTGTAAACAAGGACAGATAAAAAAACTAAATGCTATTTACTAAATTGAACCACATATTGTTTTATAACCTTTGCTTGTATTTCATTTGATCTACAAAACTGATAAAAAGTTTTTGGTCAGACCTAAACAAAGTTTTTATATTGCCATATGTGACGTAAGTTTACTGAGTAAAAGTTTCTTATCCAAATACATGTAAAAGTTTCTTATCCAAATACATGTAAAAGTTTCTTATCCAAATACATGTGAAAGTTTCTTATCCAAATACATGTAAAAGTTTCTTGAATACACAAATCAACTTCACATTAATTAATATACTTACTTTACATGCTACCCGACATCCATTTAAATGTTCATTATTTGCTGACTTGGCTGATAATTCCTCGTTAGTCACACTGAATGCTCTAATAGTTTCACGAAGAGGCTTTGATGAAATCTGCATAAATAAAGGAAATGAGAAGTTAGTTGGTTAGAAAGTCCTAAGGCTATCAATGGTTTAATACTGTACAGTATTAGAGAAAATGTTTTCATTCAAAATCAATGGCAATCACAGCCAATTCCTACGATTTCCATAGCAACATGTAGACAGGCTTAATTTCCATAGCGACATGTAGACAGGCTTAATTTCCATAGCAACATGTAGACAGGCTTAATTTCCATAGCAACATGTAGACACACTTAATTTTCATAGCAACATGTAGACAGGCTTAATTTCCATAGCAACATGTAGACAAGCTTAATTTCCATAGCAACATGTAGACAAGCTTAATTTCCATAGCAACATGTAGACAAGCTTAATTTCCATAGCAACATGTAGACAGGCTTACAAAATTATTGGATCCATTTGTTGACTGCTTTATATACTGCATTCAATTCCTTAACTGAAAAGTTTAACCTAATTTTTTTTCAATTATTGTCATCTTTGTGTGATGCTTCCAATGAAAACAGCTGTAAAGCAAGAAACTGATCCTTTCAAGTATGTGACAAACTGGACAAATTTACTATTGTGATTATCATATTATACTTTTCACAAATTGTGACCTGATATTTTGATGGGTGCAAAATTCTGACAAAGTTCTCCCAATTTTGAATACTTTATGTGAACAGTGTAGGACTATGACTTATAAGGTGTCATCAATTCTGCACATGACAATCATATGGTGATCATGTGACAATGTACAGTGTCATCAATTCTGCACATGACAATCACATGGTGATCATGTGACAATGTACAGTGTCATCAATTCAAAAAGCCAATTTACCTTTCTTGACACCTGTTCCCAAGTAAACAAGAGATGGTTCATGAGGGCGCTAGACTGTTCCATATGAGAGGTGTACATTTGGCACCATTCACTAAAACAATGCTGATCAGTGGATAAACAGAAAGTCAGACAAGACAATAACTGTAAGAGAAAGAATATAACAACATGTTAATAACATTACCACCTGAGGCTTACGTAAGTCATAACAGCTCTTTTTAACAAATTAATTTATTCACAATAGCAACAACAATACAAGACAGATAGAGCAAGACACAAGACTGTAAAAAGTTGACAAAGGAGTAGAAAAAGTGTGACACTACTCATGCACAGGAAAATCTACTTTTCTCGTACTTTACTTTGATTTTACCAAATGAGCATTTCATGATTCTTGTTCAAAGTCCAAAGAACTTTGTAAAGGACTATGAAGATCTTGCATAGAGCTACCAATAATGTATGTATATATTCTTACCTCCGTTTTCAAAGATGGTGGACAACTGACAGTTGTTCTTGCTAATAATGATGGAAAGTAGTTCCGTAAGTTGGTGGCTGGATGTTCACCAAATGCCAGTGCCTGTAAGTCAAATCAAACATTCTGTGTTTAACCTTGTCTAACTAAGGTTACGACTTTACAAATCAAGCATTCTGTGTTTAACCTTGTCTAACTAAGGTTACGACTTGACAACACTACACAAGACATCATAGGTTCAGCTTTCTCACCTTGACTACCACATGATTCCCCACTAAGTACACACAACTGCTACTGTTTTCTAGCTGAGCGTCCTCTAGTGGTAGGCAATGCCATTATGTCATCACTTTGATCACAATCTTTGCATATTAACTTCCCTAATTTGCATATTACTAATACTTTTTCGATATATCTTACATCTCGTTTCTTTGGCTTTTTTATTTCAAACCTTTACCTAAACTCAATGATTCAAATTAAATTTACCTTCAGTTTTGGGTAGTAACCGAGCAGTTTCTTCTGCAACCTATAAGAAAACAGAAATTATAATTTAACTGTCAGTATCACTGAGGACTTCATAACTATTGACAACCATTGCTGAACTTATCTCGTGTTTGCATTCATATCCATGACAGTTAATTTACCAGTGGCAGACTTCTGAATTTCTTCAAAGGTGCCAACTAATCTACAAGTTAATAATCTACAAACCAGTTGTCACACATACAATATATCATATGATTTGTCGCTGCACTTCCAATGTGATACAAAGTGTCATTGTCATCAAAACTGATATTTTTCGTACTGTCCATTTAAACTGTTTCGGCACTTCCAAATAACCAGCAGTGTCAAAGAAGGCTTCACTCAGATTTGCCCTAAAAACATCACGACTTATAAGTCATGACTTTTTTAGGGTAATTTTCAGGAAGGGGTTTCGGCCGGCCATGGCTTGCATTAGTAGTATATATACTGATGGCTTCGCGCACACTTCCCTGTATACAATACACTCAAGTCGTGACTGTTTGAGCAAATCTTTGCTACTAGTAAATTAGATTGAAGCAATTTCTAGATAAGTTGTGCAATGGTTGTAGAATAATGATAGATCTTTCCATAGTGGTTTAATTCAACAACAACAACAACAACAACAACAACAACAACAACATAAATTACAAAGATAGACAACACATAGGTTACATATGGGTGTACATGTACTATGACAGTTGTTCAGTATGAAATACAGACAGGAGATTTTAAGATTTCAACTTCTTTCATTTCATGTGTATAATGTAGGGGTTCCTTACAATGAAAGTTTACCTCCATTTCAAAACAGAGGTCTATGATATGTTTCAATCAACATTCAAGCCTGTGAATAAATCCAATAGTTTATGTACCTTGAATGTTTGGTACATTAAAACGAGAGATTCGTATCTATATTAGCCAAAACTTAAAATATTCATCGCAGAAATTCTGCATTTTGTAAGGTTAACAGTACACAAACTAACCATTCTATGACAATTCAACATATGGAATCAATTTGACTTAATTTTTGTTTTTAATCATTCAACAGTTTGTACAGAATGGCTTAGAATTACATGTACTGTAAACATGGACATTTTCTCTAAAGACTTACTTGCACTTATTTCACTGGAAAAGATAAGTGCAAAAATAAGTAACAACTAAAATAACTTTCTTGTACATGAACACAGTGAAGACTGTAAAAATGCTGGAAAATATCTAGGGTTATAGTATATTCATAGGCAACCATGACAACACCCATATGTATTTTACATATCATATCATATTAATTATCAACTTTAACCTTTGACCCCAAAGTAGTGCAGTAAATGAATTTGCATACTGTCTGATTTGTCCTTCACAAGTTGATTATACGCAATGTGAAATATTTCAACAACCACCAGAACACCGTTAATTTGAATTCTCACACATTTTTTATAAAATAACTTGCATAATTAGGAAGGCTGTTTGGAAAACAATTAGTACTTCACTGGTGCACAATGATATATTATGACTTTATTTGGAGATTACCACAAAAATTATCTTAGCAATGCTGTACTTGCAGTGTTTTTTCTTAAAGTTTCAGAACCCTGGTAACAAAAGGAGACAATTTGGTTAAACTTGCTGAGACTTTTATATTTTCATCCATAATTTCATTGGGGAACCTTTGGAAAAACACCTTGCAAACTAGGGTAGATTTATCTATTTAAATTCCTGAACAAACCACACTGACTTGATAATTTCTTACATGTTGATCAAGATAAGAACACACCAAATTTTGTTTCTCGATGATTTACAGCTGACAGACAAATGAAATTTACATTTTTTTCAGAGCCTGAGGCCAATCACAAGTGATATTACTAGTATGTGTACCAGTAATTGTAGGGTGATACAATTGTCAGAGGCCAGTCATAACTGAAAAAGGTATTAGCATCGTGACAAAGTTTTCAGCGGCCATTTTGGATTCTAAGTAAAATAACCAAAACTTCAAATCATGCCATTTGCAAAAAGTTGCTTAAGCAAACACTTGTTTTTGGTCTTGATTTTAACTGATCATTTGGGTTGGCATTCCTTGAACAAAGTAACAGCAAAGGTTTAAATCTTGTGTTACTAAGGTGATATACTGCATTAAATATTTTTCATGTTGCAATACTGTCTGTCTATATTACATTACAACAATACTAAGCAATAATTTTTGTGGTGTCAAATCACATAAGAGAATTTATAGATTGTACACGGGACTTAATTAACAAGACACACGATAGATATATTATTACTGCCATCTTAATTGTTGGCAATTATTGTAACCATGGTTACCAGATGGAAATAATTACCCAATTTCACTTTGTACGGTAGAACCAGTGTGTATAGTTATATATAGCATGCAGAGATAAAACAGTTTGTAATGTAAAAAAAGGAAAAACAATAAAATGAAAGTTAGACTTGTAATGCAATGTAGGTTTACAAAGCGCTAGAAATGTAAACCTTCCCCAAGCCCCCTCCAATGAACCACTCTAAACCACTCCCAGTTAATAACGCTACCCTCCGCCCATTACCCCATCCTCCAATGAACCACTCTAAACCACTCCCAGTTAATAACGCTACCCTCCGCCCATTACGCCACCCTCCAATGAACCACTCTAAACCACTCCCAGTTAATAACGCTACCCTCCGCCCACTACCCCACCCTCCAATGAACCACTCTAAACCACTCCCAGTTAATAACGCTACCCTCCGCCCATTACCCCACCCTCCAATGAACCACTCTAAACCACTCCCAGTTAATAACGCTACCCTCCGCCCATTACCCCACCCTCCAATGAACCACTCTAAACCACTCCCAGTTAATAACGCTACCCTCCGCCCATTACCCCATCCTCCAATGAACCACTCTAAACCACTCCCAGTTAATAACACTACCCTCCGCCCATTACCCCACCCTCCAATGAACCACTCTAAACCACTCCCAGTTAATAACGCTACCCTCCGCCCATTACCCCATCCTCCAATGAACCACTCTAAACCACTCCCAGTTAATAACACTACCCTCCGCCCATTACCCCACCCTCCAATGAACCACTCTAAACCACTCCCAGTTAATAACGCTACCCTCCGCCCATTACCCCACCCTCCAATGAACCACTCTAAACCACTCCCAGTTAATAACGCTACCCTCCGCCCATTACCCCACCCTCCAATGAACCACTCTAAACCACTCCCAGTTAATAACGCTACCCTCCGCCCATTACCCCATCCTCCAATGAACCACTCTAAACCACTCCCAGTTAATAACGCTACCCTCCGCCCATTACGCCACCCTCCAATGAACCACTCTAAACCACTCCCAGTTAATAACGCTACCCTCCGCCCATTACCCCATCCTCCAATGAACCACTCTAAACCACTCCCAGTTAATAACACTACCCTCCGCCCATTACCCCACCCTCCAATGAACCACTCTAAACCACTCCCAGTTAATAACACTACCCTCCACCCATTACCCCACCCTCCAATGAACCACTCTAAACCACTCCCAGTTAATAACACTACCCTCCGCCCATTACCCCACCCTCCAATGAACCACTCTAAACCACTCCCAGTTAATAACGCTACCCTCCGCCCATTACGCCACCCTCCAATGAACCACTCTAAACCACTCCCAGTTAATAACACTACCCTCCGCCCATTACCCCACCCTCCAATGAACCACTCTAAACCACTCCCAGTTAATAACGCTACCCTCGCCCATTACCCCACCCTCCAATGAACCACTCTAAACCACTCCCAGTTAATAACGCTACCCTCCGCCCATTACCCCACCCTCCAATGAACCACTCTAAACCACTCTCAGTTAATAACACTACCCTCCGCCCATTACCCCACCCTCCAAGGAACCACTCTAAACTACTCCCAGTTAATAACACTACCCTCCGCCAATTACCCCACCCTCCAATGAACCACTCTAAACCACTCTCAGTTAATAACACTACCCTCCGCCCATTACCCCACCCCCATTAACAATCCCAAACCATACTCCCATGTGAACACCCCAAATCAGCCCTTTCAACAAACCTCAACCCTCAACCACCTTCAAACCCACATCCCCATCAGCCAAACAGTAATATACATCTTTATATCTGTTGACAAAGAAATGTCTGCTGAAATTTGTAGATATAACTTTTAAATGCTGAGGTAAGGATGTGTAACCATGGCAACATGGGTCAGATTCAATTACACTCTTCATTTTCGCATTATTCTCAATTTTACCATTTATGACTCTATAAGACAATGGTGTATATTTGTACTTACGCTGGTGATAGTCCATTGTTGGGAGTAAAGATAAAATCCATAATTGGAAAGAATTCATTGGGTCCCATTACTTTGTATCCTGATGATCTATCTTTGTGTTGGCTGCAAAGACAATGTTCAAAAGGTCAAAGGTTAAAATCCATAATTGGAAAGAATTCATTGGGTCCCATCACTTTGTATCCTGATGATCTATCTTTGTGTTGGCTGCAAAGACAACGTTCAAAAGGTCAAAGGTTAAAGTCCATAATTAGAAATTCATTGGGTCCCATCACTTTGTATCCTGATGATCTATCTTTGTGTTGGCTGCAAAGACAATGTTCAGAAGGTCAAAGGTTAAAATCCATAATTGGAAATTCATTAGGTCCCATCCCACTGACCTATCTCTGTGAAGGTCAAAGGTTAAAATCCATAATTGGAAAGAATTCATTGGGTCCCATCCCAATGACCTCCCTCTGTGAAGGTCAAAGGTTAAAAGTTAAAGAACAATACTAAGTGCTTTGTGTAAAGATCAGTGGTAATTCTATAGACAAGTCTGTTTTTTTGTTTGTTGAGTTTTGATATCAATCTCATAAATCAAAATAGTTAGATAAATGAATTTATGTATCAACCGTAATTTCAACATTTCAACATATTATGAATGTTTACTTAGGAAGGTTGACCATGTTCTATTTCTCCCATCACTACATCCATCAGTACATTGTCATGGTACTACAGTTGTCAAAGATGGGATGAACTTTGACCTTCCTGGATTTATAATTACAAAGTATAGTACAGAGGACTGTAACTATATACTAGTATTCTCACTGAGTAAAGTAACAAAGGTACTAAACCCTCTTGTGATTTCTGACTACCTGTATACTAGATATACTTTATAGTATTCTCACTGAGTAAAGTAACAAGGGTACTAAACCCTCTTGTGATTTCTGACTACCTGTATACTAGATATACTTTATAGTATTCTCACTGAGTAAAGTAACAAGGGTACTAAACCCTCTTGTGATTTCTGACTACCTGTATACTAGATATACCATATAGTATTCTCACTGAGTAAAGTAACAAGGGTACTAAACCCTCTTGTGATTTCTGACTACCTGTATACTAGATATACTTTATAGTATTCTCACTGAGTAAAGTAACAAGGGTGCTAAACCCTCTTGTGATTTCTGACTACCTGTATACTAGATATACCATATAGTATTCTCACTGAGTAAAGTAACAAGGGTACTAAACCCTCTTGTGATTTCTGACTACCTGTATACTAGATATACCATATAGTATTCTCACTGAGTAAAGTAACAAGGGTACTAAACCCTCTTGTGATTTCTGACTACCTGTATACTAGATATACCATATAGTATTCTCACTGAGTAAAGTAACAAGGGTACTAAACCCTCTTGTGATTTCTGACTACCTGTATACTAGATATACCATATAGTATTCTCACTGAGTAAAGTAACAAAGGTACTAAACCCTCTTGTGATTTCTGACTACCTGTATACTAGATATACTTTATAGTATTCTCACTGAGTAAAGTAACAAGGGTACTAAACCCTCTTGTGATTTCTGACTACCTGTATACTAGATATACCATATAGTATTCTCACTGAGTAAAGTAACAAGGGTACTAAACCCTCTTGTGATTTCTGACTACCTGTATACTAGATATACTTTATAGTATTCTCACTGAGTAAAGTAACAAGGGTACTAAACCCTCTTGTGATTTCTGACTACCTGTATACTAGATATACCATATAGTATTCTCACCGAGTAAAGTAACAAAGGTACTAAACCCTCTTGTGATTTCTGACTACCTGTATACTAGATATACTTTATAGTATTCTCACTGAGTAAAGTAACAAGGGTACTAAACCCTCTTGTGATTTCTGACTACCTGTATACTAGATATACCATATAGTGTTCTCACTGAGTAAAGTAACAAGGGTACTAAACCCTCTTGGGATTTCTGACTACCTGTATACTAGATATACTTTATAGTATTCTCACTGAGTAAAGTAACAAGGGTACTAAACCCTCTTGTGATTTCTGACTACCTGTATACTAGATATACTTTATAGTATTCTCACTGAGTAAAGTAACAAGGGTACTAAACCCTCTTGTGATTTCTGACTACCTGTATACTAGATATACTTTATAGTATTCTCACTGAGTAAAGTAACAAGGGTACTAAACCCTCTTGTGATTTCTGACTACCTGTATACTAGATATACCATATAGTATTCTCACTGAGTAAAGTAACAAAGGTACTAAACCCTCTTGTGATTTCTGACTACCTGTATACTAGATATACTTTATAGTATTCTCACTGAGTAAAGTAACAAGGGTACTAAACCCTCTTGGGATTTCTGACTACCTGTATACTAGATATACTTTATAGTATTCTCACTGAGTAAAGTAACAAGGGTACTAAACCCTCTTGTGATTTCTGACTACCTGTATACTAGATATACTTTATAGTATTCTCACTGAGTAAAGTAACAAGGGTACTAAACCCTCTTGTGATTTCTGACTACCTGTATACTAGATATACTTTATAGTATTCTCACTGAGTAAAGTAACAAGGGTACTAAACCCTCTTGTGATTTCTGACTACCTGTATACTAGATATACCATATAGTATTCTCACTGAGTAAAGTAACAAAGGTACTAAACCCTCTTGTGATTTCTGACTACCTGTATACTAGATATACTTTATAGTATTCTCACTGAGTAAAGTAACAAGGGTACTAAACCCTCTTGTGATTTCTGACTACCTGTATACTAGATATACCATATAGTATTCTCACTGAGTAAAGTAACAAAGGTACTAAACCCTCTTGTGATTTCTGACTACCTGTATACTAGATATACCATATAGTATTCTCACTGAGTAAAGTAACAAAGGTACTAAACCCTCTTGTGATTTCTGACTACCTGTATACTAGATATACCATATAGTGTTCTCACTGAGTAAAGTAACAAGGGTACTAAACCCTCTTGTGATTTCTGACTACCTGTATACTAGATATACCATATAGTATTCTCACTGAGTAAAGTAACAAAGGTACTAAACCCTCTTGTGATTTCTGACTACCTGTATACTAGATATACCATATAGTGTTCTCACTGAGTAAAGTAACAAGGGTACTAAACCCTCTTGTGATTTCTGACTACCTGTATACTAGATATACTTTATAGTATTCTCACTGAGTAAAGTAACAAGGGTACTAAACCCTCTTGTGATTTCTGACTACCTGTATACTAGATATACATTATAGTATTCTCACTGAGTAAAGTAACAAGGGTACTAAACCCTCTTGTGATTTCTGACTACCTGTATACTAGATATACTTTATAGTATTCTCACTGAGTAAAGTAACAAGGGTACTAAACCCTCTTGTGATTTCTGACTACCTGTATACTAGATATACTTTATAGTATTCTCACTGAGTAAAGTAACAAGGGTACTAAACCCTCTTGTGATTTCTGACTACCTGTATACTAGATATACTTTATAGTATTCTCACTGAGTAAAGTAACAAGGGTACTAAACCCTCTTGTGATTTCTGACTACCTGTATACTAGATATACCATATAGTATTCTCACTGAGTAAAGTAACAAAGGTACTAAACCCTCTTGTGATTTCTGACTACCTGTATACTAGATATACCATATAGTATTCTCACTGAGTAAAGTAACAAGGGTACTAAACCCTCTTGTGATTTCTGACTACCTGTATACTAGATATACCATATAGTATTCTCACTGAGTAAAGTAACAAAGGTACTAAACCCTCTTGTGATTTCTGACTACCTGTATACTAGATATACCATATAGTGTTCTCACTGAGTAAAGTAACAAGGGTACTAAACCCTCTTGTGATTTCTGACTACCTGTATACTAGATATACTTTATAGTATTCTCACTGAGTAAAGTAACAAGGGTACTAAACCCTCTTGTGATTTCTGACTACCTGTATACTAGATATACATTATAGTATTCTCACTGAGTAAAGTAACAAGGGTACTAAACCCTCTTGTGATTTCTGACTACCTGTATACTAGATATACTTTATAGTATTCTCACTGAGTAAAGTAACAAGGGTACTAAACCCTCTTGTGATTTCTGACTACCTGTATACTAGATATACTTTATAGTATTCTCACTGAGTAAAGTAACAAGGGTACTAAACCCTCTTGTGATTTCTGACTACCTGTATACTAGATATACCATATAGTATTCTCACTGAGTAAAGTAACAAGGGTACTAAACCCTCTTGTGATTTCTGACTACCTGTATACTAGATATACCATATAGTGTTCTCACTGAGTAAAGTAACAAGGGTACTAAACCCTCTTGTGATTTCTGACTACCTGTATACTAGATATACTTTATAGTATTCTCACTGAGTAAAGTAACAAGGGTACTAAACCCTCTTGTGATTTCTGACTACCTGTATACTAGATATACCATATAGTATTCTCACTGAGTAAAGTAACAAGGGTACTAAACCCTCTTGTGATTTCTGACTACCTGTATACTAGATATACTTTATAGTATTCTCACTGAGTAAAGTAACAAGGGTACTAAACCCTCTTGTGATTTCTGACTACCTGTATACTAGATATACTTTATAGTATTCTCACTGAGTAAAGTAACAAGGGTACTAAACCCTCTTGTGATTTCTGACTACCTGTATACTAGATATACTTTATAGTATTCTCACTGAGTAAAGTAACAAGGGTACTAAACCCTCTTGTGATTTCTGACTAACTGTATACTAGATATACTTTATAGTATTCTCACTGAGTAAAGTAACAAGGGTACTAAACCCTCTTGTGATTTCTGACTACCTGTATACTAGATATACTTTATAGTATTCTCACTGAGTAAAGTAACAAGGGTACTAAACCCTCTTGTGATTTCTGACTACCTGTATACTAGATATACTTTATAGTATTCTCACTGAGTAAAGTAACAAGGGTACTAAACCCTCTTGTGATTTCTGACTACCTGTATACTAGATATACATTATAGTATTCTCACTGAGTAAAGTAACAAGGGTACTAAACCCTCTTGTGATTTCTGACTACCTGTATACTAGATATACCATATAGTATTCTCACTGAGTAAAGTAACAAGGGTACTAAACCCTCTTGTGATTTCTGACTACCTGTATACTAGATATACCATATAGTATTCTCACTGAGTAAAGTAACAAGGGTACTAAACCCTCTTGTGATTTCTGACTAACTGTATACTAGATATACCTCATAGTATTCTCACTGAGTAAAGTAATAAGGGTACTAAACCCTCTTGTGATTTCTGACTAGATATACTTTATAGTATTCTCACTGAGTAAAGTAACAAGGGTACTAAACCCTCTTGTGAATTCTGACTACCTGTATACTAGATATACTTTATAGTATTCTCACTGAGTAAAGTAACAAGGGTACTAAACCCTCTTGTGATTTCTGACTAGATATACTTTATAGTATTCTCACTGAGTAAAGTAACAAGGGTACTAAACCCTCTTGTGAATTCTGACTACCTGTATACTAGATATACTTTATAGTATTCTCACTGAGTAAAGTAACAAGGGTACTAAACCCTCTTGTGATTTCTGACTACCTGTATACTAGATATACATTATAGTATTCTCACTGAGTAAAGTAACAAGGGTACTAAACCCTCTTGTGATTTCTGACTAGATATACTTTATAGTATTCTCACTGAGTATAAAAGTAATAAGGGTACTTTTACTCTTGTGATTATGAGCACACTTTGAATAACATGATGAAAATTATATTCTACAAATATTTACTGTATACAAAAATTGTATCAAACTTACAACAAAGTCACAATGTTCTATTCCTGGTGTACAAAGACCAACTACAGAAGGTGTTACCAGCCTCTGAGCTCTCTTGTGAAAAATATTTGAATGATAATACTGAATTTATGTGAACTACAAAGTTGAGGCAAACTTGGTGTATGACTAGTCAGGTAAAAACCACCTATTACAAATTAACTTGAATCTCTTACCTGAATAAATTCCCAAGGTATGTTAGTGAATAACTAGCCAAGGCCTTGTTACTAAGCTGTGGAAACATCAAGCCTATCCACACTACAAAGAAAGCAGACACTTTATTGACAATCTTTTCCACTGGCATTAAGCATCCCCTATCTTTGGTACAAGTCAGGATGGTTTTTATCTATCAGTATACAATAGTTTGACAAATAGTTTGAACACTTTGCTATGACACACACATATTTTTTTATGCGCAAAACAACAGTAATTGGATATGAGGACCTTATCACAGCTGACCAGTTATCCCCACTAAGTGACACAATAGCAGAACACACAGTCAGGTACATATACATATACACAGAGCAACCAAAGTTTTGATGAAGATACACAACTTGACTAAACATCTACATCTGTGTTTATCTTAGTACCTGACTATGTCTGTGCTGCTATTGTGGTACTTACCACTCAGTGCAAAGCTTTGATAATGATCTCATATCCAATTACTTCTAATGTTGCCTAACTCATAAAAAAACGTACATGTCCCAGGCAAAGGGTTCATACTATTTGGCAAACCATTGTATCTTGTTCTACATTTAACAAGTACATGAGGTTGTCTTGGATTATCATCAACAATTTCTGCGTTATGTCAATACATCAGCTACAATGTAGCTGATAAAGGAACTATTGCAATACCATCGGCTACAAAGTAGCTGATAAAGGAATTATTGCCATACCTTTAAGACCTATTGCAAAGTCTTTGTACCCTGCCTGTCCAAGGGCCCACATGATATGTAGACAACTTGCTGGCCCATTCTGTTTCTTCTTGATCAAATCTAAGTACTGAAGATGAAAAACAAGACAATATAATAAATATTCAAGGAA
This sequence comes from Glandiceps talaboti, assembly GCF_964340395.1. NCBI lineage: Eukaryota > Metazoa > Hemichordata > Enteropneusta > Spengelidae > Glandiceps > Glandiceps talaboti. The sequence goes on along the minus strand of NC_135562.1, from coordinate 805,743 downwards.
TGCTTTCAAATTTTAAGAGAGATAATCAGAATATTGAGAAGCAAAAAAAGTATGTCCTATTTCTATTTTATCCTATATCTATAATTTCATACAAAACGGCCAACAAACAAAATGGCCAACAAACAATGAATTACCTGTTTGATAAAGAACAAAATAATTATCTTTCTTGGAATAATATTATGACAATCTAGTTAATTACTGTCTTACATAAACAGTTCTTTTTTTTAAATTCTTTTTCCAAAAAGTGGCTTCCTACTCAAAAATATTGAAGTTACAGAATAGCAATACTTTAATGAAAATTTAACAGCTAAGCCTCAATATACAAACTATATATACTTTCTTACCTTTCTTAGATAGTAAGAGGAATACATATTTGAACGCATCATTTACCTTATGAATGTTTGAAATGGCAATCTCAGGTTTCTCAAATGCCATACACTGCAGATATATCCTATACCCATAGGTTGACAAGTCTGGAGGTAAATCAAATAACAAATATCCAGTTTTCTGTCAGAACTCAGACACATTTACAGAGGCTGAGTGGATATGTTTTTTTACATGGCATTTGAGAGATAGGCCATAGACACAGACAGAGACAGCATATCAGTAAATATGTAACACAAAGTACCTAGTATGATAATCAAACATCATGAATGCTTTATAAGAAAACAATTTTTCTACACTATACTATTATGCTACACACCACACCACACTGTACACCACAACACATCACACCACACCACACTACCACGCACCACACCACACCACACTGTACACCACACCACATCACATCACACCATGCCACACTACCACGCACCACACCACACCACACCACACCACACTGTACACCACACCACATCACATCACATCACACCACACTACCACGCACCACACCACACTGTACCACACAACGCAACGCACCACACCACACCACACCACACACTGCATCCCATCACACCGCACCATACAACACCACACACTACTTTACTTACTTCTGTTTCTATCACTTATCATCTCTTGTATACAGAATTCAAAAAACAAAAGTAAGGTGTTGAAGGAACATTTCTCAAGGGCAGATATCAACATCTTCTTCAGAGAGCTTCCAACCTTACTGTATGGATAATCTGCAAATTACAATTTAGAAAGTCGCTTTAAAAAACACAGATTTCATTGCAATATCAACCCTTTCTGTTCTCAGGTTGGTGGCCATCTTGAATTCAAAGATGAAAGAACACTTCACCAGTAAATTATCAAAATCACTTTATTGACCTAAAACCAAATTTGACACAAAAATATCATTACAACTACACCAGAAGTATGGATATAACCAATGATTTTAGCTGGCAGTCATACAGGCAGCTACTAAGAAACTTCTTTCTATGGAACTGAGGCAGGCTGAGACAGTGTTTTTGCTGAGGGGTAAGTGGGTAAAATCTACAGGGGTTCCCATGTCATTTTACCTGGGTTCCCTACCAGTGTTTTTGCTAAGGGCAGTAAGTAGGTACAATCTACAGGGGTTCCCATGTCATTTTATCTGGGTTTCCAAACAAAACTACCATAGACTCTATGGGGAAACACTGCCATTTTTACCCCTTTCTCCCTTTCTGCTACCAGAGTTCCCCAACTTTAGCAAAAACACTAGGCAGGTGTACAATGCAGGAAACAGATCTGGTGAATTCCAAAACGCATGTTGACTATTCTTGCATGGGCCTGTAGTCACCAAACAAATATGTTTCCACAGACCTTTCAACATACTATATATACAGTAGTTCATTGAACACTGGATCACCATATAAACTGTTTCATGTGTACTTACCAAGTGGTTGGTCACTGAACACTGGATCACCATACAAACTGTTTCATGTGTACTTACCAAGTGGTTGGTCACTGAACACTAGATCACCATACAAACTGTTTCATGTGTACTTACCAAGTGGTTGGTCACTGAACACTGGATCACCATACAAACTGTTTCATGTGTACTTACCAAGTGGTTGGTCACTGAACACTGGATCACCATACAAACTGTTTCATGTGTACTTACCAAGTGGTTGGTCACTGAACACTGGATCACCATCTTTCACATTCAACTTCAAGTTCAAGTAAGTCACCAAATCCTTCAGCCACAACTTGAAATTGAGATAAAATGTGAATAGTTAATATATTGAGTTGATATTGAGCAGTAATGTCTGAGAGAGAAGGCTAATTGGTAATGAGATACATTTGCATTCTATTACATTGTTCGTAATCACAAATAATCTAGTTATGGTTACCCTGACCATCATAGGAGGTTTATTTTATCGATAGCTCCAGATTAGGTATCACAGTAACTACAGATAATCCCATAGTCCTTTGCATCTGAGCATGCTCAATCTGGATTGCAAGTTCCCTATTAGAATACTTCAAGTAACTATTAAAACTGCAAAAATTATCCAAAAATACTTTTATAAACTCGACTTATGCCCCTCGCACTCACCGATGGAGATTCTGGGAATCTATTCTGAATATCAGTAAACAAAGTTTGTAATTCCACTAAATCTAACACTTTCAAAGCATCATCTAACGAATTATATCTGTCATCTTTCTTCTTGTCTTGTTTCTTCTTCTGCGGTTGTTGTTTTTTACTTTGTTGTTGTTTTAGAGATTTCCCGGGTTCATCAGCTGAAGTGAACGTCTTGATTTGTTCCTTGGTCTGAGATGATCGATTACGGTCTTCAAATGCTTCAAATATTGTAGATGTTGCTTGCAATGTTGCTGTATGCAAATAAAGTACAAGACACTTTACAATTGAAAGCATAACAAACAGCACCATCCACTTTGACTCATTTTATTTTGTGTATAAATAAATTATTACGAAAATATTACCCATCAATCATTTATTTAGTGTTAACTTCTTTAATTCTAACATCAAATAAATTCATTTTTGTAGTTTTAAAAAAATAGTAGCTAGTCTTATGTCTATCTATTTATGAGCAGTAATTAAGATATTCATTTCCAAGCCAAAGAATCTTCTTTTTTTTTGGGGGGGGGGGGGGGGTTCAATAAAACGGGAATGGTTTTTCAATGTTGACCCTTTTGTTATAATTTTTATGTATATCATGTATTATCTAATACTGGCATAGAAATCTACATATTTAAAAAAAGCAATAACATAAATTACTTATTAATAATTAATAAAAATGTCCCGAGTCCGTGACAGCTCCCCAACCCCACAAAATTTTTTTTAATTCTATACTTATTTTAGAAATGTGTGCCATCAGAACCAATATTTTACTTGACCATAGAGCTCCCTTTTTATTCAGAAAAATTTGGGTTTACAACTCATTTCTGTAAATTTTAATAGTACATGAATATATCAGTTTAATAAATTTGTACAAGATATATCAAAAGACATCATTATTTAAAGGAATTAATTCATGTATTTTCAAACAAACCATATTGTTCAAAAAATTTATAATCTCTGAAAATGTCAATAATTTGAAAAATAATTTAAAAACAAAAAAAACAGTGTCTACAACAAAAAGAAACAAGAAAGGGTTGATATTATTGTGCATAACAAAACTTATTACATAATGGATTTTTTTTTTCATGATTTATATATTTTCGAACATATGGAATAGAATGCCTGCTCCGCGAAGCACTCCAAGTTATGTGCCATTCGAATACAATATGTATGTATGTAATTTAATTCACCGCGGACTATTTAACACATGTAGCTAGTCTCTAAGCTACATGGCAGATATTTAATGTACCATATCGGCTATCGATGCAAATGGCGTGGTTAGTGAGAAATCACTGGCGGTGAACGTACAAATGGAAGAACCACTTTGGAAAAAAAATTCTCAATTCAGCTCAATCCGGAAGAGAAGAGCCTACGAGTACAGCGTCCACGTGTACATCTTGGGGTCGCTGCTTACACCGAGAAGACACCCTGGCTTCCTTTCGTACGCAGCAACCCTAGCTAAATTATATACTATACTTACGTGCTTCGTCGACTACAGGTCTGTTTTCCGACAGAGCTTTGCGAGCAGCCTTTTTGTCGGCTATCGTTGCTTTCTTCTTGTGTGAAACAGTTTCCCATCTACCGCTGGTCGCCATGTTGAATTGCAGATGCACGACGGGAAAATTCCACTTCCGCGAATCACCAACTCGTGCAACTTGGCCACGCATTCATTATAAGCTTATGTGGTGTTACATTGTATAATAACTTCTCCTTTTTCCATTTCTTTAATAATTTATAATCATGATTTGGACAATGATATATGCATTTGTAATTCGACGAAAGGAACGTGGAAAATTAATTTTATTTCTGTCATGATGGTGATAAGCTTATGCGCTTTAACAAATACCAAAGTAATAAATTTAAAATTGTACGTTTGAATGCAAAAATGAAAATAAATGTCTGGAAATTTCATATAATTATGTAAGGTATATTCTTGTATGACCATTCAAATTTTAATACTTCCAAAATTAGTATCAACAACACTTCGTAAGAAGAATTATTGATTTGTCGAAATATTTCTATATTACAAAAGATCAAAATGTGAGTCGCACTTCAAATAAAGACAGATCAATTAGTGTACTTGGGCATTATTGTAACTTTTGCTGTAGGCAATTCCATTAAAAAGTCAGATACCTAATATACAAGTAGTGTTAACAATTGATTTTACTCATAGAAATAGGCCTACATCATTTTGTTTGTTTGTTCAACAAAAACATAATGATATTTTTTAAATATAATTATTATCGATTTGCATATGACTAATCATTTGGTATGTGAAAGTAACATCTGGTAGCCTATAGGTATCTAGGTAACTGCAAAGACTCAAGTACGATTTGATGTCAACAATACGTATTTGCTGTATCTGTGGAGGAAACAGACACAACGGGAGACTTCGAAAATGACATGCTCGTCGTCGCTATCAAGTCAAATTCTTTCGTATAAGTATTTTTACGTTTAATTTTTTTTCATTTGGTTTTTTTTTCTGTTGATTATTTACTCAAAGTTTGTTTCTACGGAATCACTTGTCTCAGTCTTTAAGTGGATTGGTTGCTATGGATCAACGACTGACTTTGACAGGGAAATGATATCATAGGTAAGTGTTCGAAATACCTACTGCATCGCTCACACACACACACACACACACACACACACACACACACACACACACACACACATACACACACACACACACACACACACACGCACACACACACACACACACACACACACACACACACACACACACACACACACACACACACCTTGCATACCAAGGACAGAATATTTTTTTAAATAGTATATCTACTTATTCATCGGAAATATGTAGTTTTTAGGTACCTGTTATATCATGTAGTCAAGATCAAATTCCAAATTCAGACACTATTCTTAATTCTGGAACCTTCACAATATTGCCTGCAAACCCAAATGTCGTCAACCACGATGCCGCCTTACGACACTGTCCGAATTGTACCCGCTTCATATTTCGTTGCTTCAGTACAAATATGTGTTCTGACTTGAGAGAATGCTGCAAACTTGGAGTACATTTTCTTCCATACTGGTAACCATGAAGATAAACAAGAATGAATAACATTTTTATTTGATTATTTTCAGGGATTATTTAAAGTGATCCAAAATCCATGTCTGATATTTCGTTTCGCCTTTTCTTATCGAATGAATTACAGTTATGTTTTGTATTTTATGAGTAGAGACTCGAATATTACTGTGCACACCTTTGTATTGTATCAATTGTGTATACTTGAATCCACTGCAAGAATGATGATTACTGCGAGATAACGGTTGGTAGAAATTATACTAGAATTAGTTCGAATCCAGTGAAAATGGTAAGTTGAGATATTTTATTCACAGATACGGAGTTGTTGGTACAAAGACCACGATTGGTGAGTATGATCTCATAATCTCTCTCTCTCTCTCTCTCTCTCTCTCTCTCTCTCTCTCTCTCTCTCTCTCTCTCTCTCTCTCTCTCTCTCTCTCTCTCTCTCTCTCTCTCTCTCTCTCTCTCTCTCTCTCTCTCTCTCTCTCTCTCTCCATATTTCCAAAATAGAACAATTTTATCAATGGCATGCATATGCTTATAAAAACTTGTCAATGAATACCTGAAGGTAATTGAATTATTCAAATTATCTTCCAAGGCATTAATTAAATAACTTTGGCCTTAACCTGTATTGCAATATGTTTGGGAAATACGCATTGCCAAATAAAGGTGAAAATATTAGAATCAATATGAATGTTGAAAATCGATATGAAAGTCGCAGTTGGATAAGAGGCACGAAGTGTCCGTTTTGTGTTTCTTAGATTCTATAAATATTCTCATCAAAATATGGATTAATTTCTTGATGTCGGTGTTACCATTTATTGTTAACCATTTTTTTGTCTTTGGTGTGTGCTTTTTTTTGGTTAACAGCACCAGTAACAACACAACCTCCAACTACGATTCCCCGAACTACGACTGTAACCACCACTGCACCGCCCTCTACGACACCTCTTGTAATAACCACTGCCACGACAACGGAGGAACCACCTGAAGTTATCACATTGCCGGCTGTCGTCAACATTGATGACACAAATAACGATACAAACCCAAAAACTTACAAGGAAATTTTGCTTGCACAGTCTTCTACAAAATTTCGAAAAACTATTCAAACTATGTTGAACAGTTACTCTAATATTCCATTAGAGGTAAGATACATCATTTATTTATTAGACGCTCTGGTTCAGAAATTAGTAATTTAGTTACTAGTAGTTAGTTAGTTAGTCTGTCAGTCAATCAATCAGAAAGTTAGTCAGTCAGTTAGTTAGTTAGTTAGTTAGTTAGTTAGTTAGTTAGTTAGTTAGTTAGTCAGTCAGTCAGTCAGTCAGTCAGTCAGTCAGCCAGTCAGCCAGTCAGTCAGTCAGTCAGTCAGTCAGTCAGTCAGTCAGGCAGTCTGTCGGTCTGTCTGTCTGTCTGCCTGTCTGTCTGTCTATCTGTCTGTCTGCCTGCCTGTATGTCTGTCAGTCAATTAATCAGTCAGTCAGTTAGCTTGTCAGATAATCAACCAACATTATTAGGTAGATAACTAGTTAGTCAATTTGCCGTGTATCTACCATATCCGACCTGCGGCATTTTCATAATCTCGATAAACATTGCATTTCAATGAGAAAGAAATGTAAATGTCCTTATATAAAGAAGTGTTAACATTTTTACAATACTGTATTTCTACGTCCATTTCTGTAACTTTTGTACCTTCCCGTTTTTCAGTCTTTAACCACGATCTATTTCGAAGAATACGACCATAATCGAACATATACTATTGAAGGGCGGGTCAAAGTTGACGATGCAAGACGTACTTTGTCATATTTGAGTGATCTACTTGGCTACGGTAATATGTCGTTGAACACTGGTGAAATAATCCGTACAACTATGTTTTTAAAAGATGTTGCCACCACTACGTTTGTTGGTTTGGAAAAGGAAGATTTTGAATTACAAGGGTTTGATCTCCCCGCAATGGTGCAGGTAAGTACAGTCCAACAACAACATCATCAATATGTGTGTGTGTGTGTGTGTGTGTGTGTGTGTGTGTGTGTGTGTGTGTGTGTGTGTGTGTGTGTGTGTGTGTGTGTGCAAAACAAAGTTTCCTCGCTAAACTCATTCGCAAGAAAATATAACTGACTTTCATCTGCACCTGAATTCATACTAATGATTTGGATATCTTCTTTTAATTTGTCAGGAACGTCTATTTAGTGAGGCATTTTTTATTGCATTTGTAGTACATATTTCAAATAAATAAAACAATTTCATGGAAATATATTATTTATTTTTATATACATCATTTCAATTTCTAGGTGTTCGTTCGTACGTCAAATGGAATTATAGATAAAAGGTATACATCTAAGTGGGATGACATCAAACATGTAAGTAATTTATTCTCTCTCTTTATTTCTCTCTCCCTCCCCCCCCTCTCTCTCTCTCTCTCTCTCTCTCTCTCTCTCTCTCTCTCTCTCTCTCTCTCTCTCTCTCTCTCTCTCTCTCTCTCTCTCTCTCTCTCTCTCTCTCTCTCTCTCTCTCTCTCTCTCTCTCTATCCGATATATTATCCGATATACACATCATGTAGTAAAGTGTCCAAGCACATATCGAGTTTAAATTATATGTATATATTTCATAATCCCTTTACCTTTCCGACGGTTTTTTTCTTCTTTTATGAACTTTTGAAATCTTAACCCCAACTCCCGACTCGGATGGTT